>NW_025214151.1:31745-39777 GCF_004010195.1 Chiloscyllium plagiosum | reverse complement strand
CCCATTCACGAATCCATCCCCATTCACCAATCCATCTCCATCCCCCAACACATCCCCTTCCATCAATCCATCCCCATTCACCTGACTGATTCATTATCCTGTTAATTCATCTTTAAGACCGTAATGTTTTCTATTTCATTCAACATCCTGCTGTTACAAATTACTGTTTGGCCTCTCAATAAGGGATTGTATTGGACCTAATGTTTGCTGTGTCGAATATGTCAGCTTCTTTCCCCGTGGTTTTCCAATAACATTGTGTGTTCTGAAAAATTCTAGCCCTGGGGTTTTCTGTACGATATCACAAATGCGGGGACAGAAGCATTTCTACAAACCGATCACAACAAAGCAGGTCGTTCAGCAAGTAACCTGAAATCTGCATGTACTCAGATATTTTCTTTAACATCATCATTAATATTAACATATTCACAGGAGATCTTTACACACAGGAATGTATTGGTCAGTGCATTGAGCGCAAGCGTTGGAAGGTCATGTTGCATCTGTAAAGGGTATCAGTTAGGTCACTTTTGGAACATTGTGTGTGCAATTCTGGTCTCCCTAATATAGGAAGGATGCAATGAAACTTGAAAGGCTTCAGAATTAATTTACCAGAATGTTGCCAGGTTTGGAGGATTTGAGCTACAGGGAGATGCTATTTTCTCGGTGTGGAAGTGCCGGTCAGGTAAAGTGATGAAGGAACAGCACTCCGAAAGTTTGTAATATCAAATAAACCTGTTGGACACTAACCTGGTGTCGTGTGATTTCTGATATTTTCCCCGGAGCGTCGGAGGCTGAGGGGTGACCTTCTGGAAGTTTATAAAATCATGAGGGGCATGGACAGGGTGAATAGACAAGGTCTTTTCCCTGGGCTAGGGGAATCCAGAACTAGAGAGTATAGGTTTAGGGTGAGAGGGGAAAGATATAAAAGAGACCTAAGGGGCAACCTTTTCACGCAGAGGGTGGTACGTGTATGGAATGAGCTGCCAGAGGATGTGGTGGAGGCTGGTACAATTGCAACATTTAAAGGCATTTGGATGGGTATATGAATAGGAAGGGTTTGGAGGGATATGGGCCGGGTGCTGGCAGGTGGGACTAGATTAGTTTAGGATATCTGGTCGGCATGGACGGGTTGGACCGAAGGGTCTGTTTCCATGCTGTACACCTCTGTGACTCTAATAGATGGGCAGGGGGCACCAATGCTAAGTCCCTGATAAGGATGTATTATCCTGGGCAATCTTCACAAAAGCAGGGACTGCAGGAGTGTATCTATTACATAAATATTGTTGAATGCTCAAGAATTGTGCTGTGCTTGGCATAAAACTCTTTTCAAACGGCTGCCTGAGGCAATCAGTAAAGATCCTCAGAGTTTCCATGTGACAGTCAGTCACTCTCCCAGCAGGGCCTATTAAAGATGTCACTGTGTTAGAAGAGTGTAAATGGATTGACCCCAGAGGTCTGAGAGGAAGCTACAGATGGTAGGAAGGTTTCAAACTCTGACTGATCTACGAATAATGAACTGCTGTTCAAGGCAAGATGAAATGTTGACAGGAACACTCAGTGAAGGAAACTTCTGAATTTTATGTTAATCGGTTTCAGAGATGTCAGTTCTCTGCTTAACCAACGTCAGTTTCGAACCTTCTGGGATGACAGCGCGTGGCAAATACTGAAACAGCTCTCCCAACTGTGACAGGCTGGCAGTTCTAATTGGTACATTGCTCATTCGAATTCAGAACGCGGGAGGACTATGGTCCAATTATTCAGGGCTGTATTAAGGATTTCTGTTTTTTTTTGTCCTGTCCACTGACAACAGAGTTCAATTCCCAAAACACATTTCATTCGAGATCTTGCTGCCAAGGTAACACCTGTGATTGTGGATAGGACTTGGTAGAAATTCAAAGCCAGGGGTTTGAGAGTGTGGGCACGTATGTGCTGTCAAAGCATGTTAAAACTCTGCTTAAGTTTCTAAAAGTTGCTCAGGGAGTTTCACAGAACTGAGCCAACTACAAATCCGGTGTGGTAGTGCGGCAGTGTTGAAATCTCTCCCGTGTAGGGTCAAACTTACCCTGTTTTCAAAGTCTGAGTCTCCGTGACTGGCATATTTCACCTTGAAGTGCACACCTATATTTATATTAGTCTTTTCCAGACTTTCGGGTAGTGCAGAAAATGTAGCAGGCAATTTCTACACAGCAAGCTCCCACAAATAGCAATGTGGTAATGATCAAATAATCTGGTGTGAGCAGAGGCTGATACATTCTTGAAGACGGCAGGGAGAATCCCCAGGTCTTCTTAGGACTCAGCTGCCAAAGCCTTTTGAATGAATACTCACCCCAGGAATCGCCATTGCCTCTGACCATCAAGCTGACAAAATCGTCGTGCTCACTGGTTAACCGAACCTCTCTGGGCCAACAACACATACATGCCGTGTTACAATCTCAGCAGATGTCACTACACAGTGAAATCTGGCTTGATGGATCATTCTTTTCACAGTTAATGTCACTCACTGAACTAGTCACAGCAAGGCTGCAGAGTGTCTTTAACAATGGAAGATTATTGTACAAAAAAGCCAGGCTATCTAAATGAAGAATGCAATTGTAAACTTCTTAAAAAACAAAAGCTTATCCTGTTTCCCAACACTATCCTGACAGAAACTCAAACCCAGAGATATATCAGCTTTCTAAATTTGATATAACTGACTCTTCCACGTGCTTTTCTATGAATTGTGATGTCTTTGTTAATGGAGACTCAGAGGATTGAATCATTGACTTTCACAGCTTTGAATAGATCACCAGTTCAGATCGCCAATATCAGGGCTCATAGCTGAAGCAGTAACGCAGAGAGTTGAATAAGCTGCCCACCCATCTATCCCACCCAAACTGTGGGTCCGCTAGGTGGATGACATCACTGTCATCACAAAACCAAACAATACATACAACACCATCAACAATACCCTGAAAGGCATCAAGTTCACAAAAGAGCAGGAGAATGATAACAGACTCCCATTCCGAGGTGTGACAGTTGAACGTACAGTTAATGGAGAGATTCAAACCAGCGTCTACAGAAAAACAACACACACAGACCAAATACTACGTTAAAAATCACACAACACCAGGTTATAATCCAACGGGTTTAATTGGAAGCACTAACTTTCGGAGCGCTGCTCCTTCATAACCACCTGATGAAGGAGCGTCGCTCCGAAAGCTAGTGTGCTTCCAATTAAACCTGTTGGACTATAACCTGGTGTTGTGTGAGTTTTAACTTTGTACACCCCAGTCCAACACCGGCATCTCCAAATCATGACCAAATACTAAACTTCAGAAGCAATCATCCCAACACCCACAAACAGAGCTGCATCAAGGCATTACTTCAAGGACCTACATCACACTGCAGCAAGAACTACAACAAGCAGAAGAAAACTATCTAACAACTTTTTCAAGAAAAACGTGTATCCATTAAACACAATCCACTGATTCCTCAGAAACAAACCCAAACAAGCAGGCACAACACAACCAAAACCTACAGCCACATTACCTCACGTCAAAGATGTATCAGAAATGACTTCCAGACTACTCAGACCCCTTGGCATCGTGATAGCCCACAAACCTACCAACAGACTTAACCAGCGACTAATAAACCAAAAGGACCCATTCGATACCACCAGCAAAACTAACATCATTTACAAGATACCATGCAAGAACCGTAAAAAACTCTACATCGGACAAACTAGCAGGAAACTTGCCACCAGGATACATGAACACCAACTAGCCACCAAAAGACATGACCCACTCTCACAAGTTTCTGTACATACAGACAAAGAAGGACACCACTTTGACTGGGACAACACACACATCCTCGGAAGGTGAAACAAAGACACGCATGAGAATTCTTAGAGGCACGGCTTTCTAACCAGAACTCCATCAATAAACACATCGACTTAGACCTTATTCACCTTCCCTTGACAAATAGAACAGGACATGACATCACCCAAGAAACCAAGACCTATAAATAGAGGCAGGATATACCACCAGCGCTTCACCGATGACTCTCTGATGATGTGACTGAGTATGGTGACAAAACGTCTGAAACCCAACCTTCCAGCTCAGTGAGCTAACTTAGACACATATCATCAACCTGAGCTACAGATCTTCTCAAAGATCATTAACCTTGGGATTGCTAACCCTACACTCCTGGATTGGACGTTGCACGGTTAGATCGAGGGGACTTCCCTGAGTTGTTGTATTGATGCGGTTGTGGGAGAGTAACTATAGTTCCTTTTGACTCCAACATTCTCTCCCACCCAGCCCAAACCGGCAGAATTTCAGAAAGGCGGACATGTCCCTAGGGAGGCCGGTCAGGGTGACACACAGGTACAGCAGCTTATGAGGAAGGCAAATGGAATAGTTGCCTTTATTACAGGAGGTGTTCAGGACAGGAGCAGTCAGGTCCAGCTTCAATTATACAGCACTACAGTTAAACGTGGTTATCTAACAAGCCCGCCCTCACCTCCACCCCTCCATAAGCCACCCACCCCCCTGTACAGGTAAGGGTGGATTAGCCATGTTAAACTGCCCATACTGCCAGGGGTGTACAGGTTAGGGTGGATTAGCCATGTTAAACTGCCCATAGTGCCCAGGGGTGTACAGGTTAGACTGGATTAGCCATGTTAAACTGCCCATAATGCACACGGGTGTACAGGTTAGAGTGGATTAGCCAAGTTAAACTGCCCATAGTGCCCAGCGGTGTACAGGTTAGAGTGGATTAGCCAAGTTAAACTGCCCATAGTGCCCAGGGGTGTACAGGTTAGACTGGATTAGCCAATTTAAACTGCCCTTAGTGCCCAGGGGTGTACAGGTTAGGGTAGATTAGCGAAGTTAAACTGCCCATAGTGCCCAGGGGTGTACAGGTTAGGGTGGATTAGCCAAGTTAAACCGCCCATTGAGCCCAGGGGTGTTAGGGTGGATTAGTCTTGTTAAACTGCACATAGTGCCCAGCGGTGTACAGGTTAGGGTGGATTAGCCAAGTTAAACTGCCCATAGTGCCCAGGGGTGTACAGGTTAGGGTGGTTTAGCCAAGTTCAACTGCCCATAGTGCCCAGGAGTGTACAGGTTAGGGTGGATTAGCCAAGTTAAACTGCCCATAGTGCCCAGGAGTGTACAGGTTAGGGTGGATTAGCCAAGTTAAACTGCCCATAGTGCCCAGGGGTGTACAGGTTAGGGTGGTTTAGCCAAGTTCAACTGCTCATAGTGCCCAGGGGTGTACAGGTTAGGGTGGATTAGCCAAGTTAAACTGCACATAATGCCCGAGGTGTACAGGTTAGTGTGGATTAGCCAAGTTAAACTGCCCATAGTGCCCAGGGGTGTACAGGTTAGGGTGGTTTAGCCATGTTAAACTGCCCATAGTGCCCAGGAGTGTACAGGTTAGGGTGGATTAGCCAAATTAAACTGCCCATAGTGCCCAGGAGTGTACAGGTTAGGGTGGATTAGCCAAGTTAAACTGCACATAATGCCCGAGGTGTACAGGTTAGAGTGGATTAGCCAAGTTAAACTGCCCATATTGCCCAGGGGTGTACAGGTTAGGGTGGATTAGCCAAATTAAACTGCCCATACTGCCCAGGGGTGTACTGGTTAGGGTGAATTAGCCAAGTTAAACTGCCCATAGTGCCCGAGGTGTACAGGTTTGGGTGGATTAGCCAAGTTAAATTGCCCATAGTGCCCATGGGTGTACAGGTTAGAGTGGATTAGCCATGTTAAACTGCCCATAGCGCCCAGGGGTGTACAGGTTAGGGTGGATTAGCCATGTTAAACTGCACATAGTGCCCAGGGGTGTACAGGTTAGGGTGGATTAGCCAAGTTAAACTGCCCATAGTGCCCAGGGGCATACAGGTTAGGGTGGATTAGCCATGTTAAACTGCACATAGTGCCCAGGGGTGTACTGGTTAGGTGGATTAGCCATGTTAAACTGCCCATAGCGCCCAGAGGTGTACAGGTTAGGGTAGATTAGCCATGTTAAACTGCCCATACTGCCCAGGCGTGTACAGGTTAGGGCGGATTAGCCAAGTTAAATTGCCCATAGTGCCCAGGGATGTACAGGTTAGTGTAGATTAGCCATGTTAAACTGCCCATAGTGCCCAGGGGCGTACAGGTTAGGGTGGATTAGCCAAGTTAAACTGCCCATAGTGCCCAGCGGTGTACAGGTTAGAGTGGATTAGCCATGTTAAACTGCCCATAGTGCCCAGGGGCGTACAGATTAGGGTGGATTATCCATGTTAAACTGCCCATAGTGCCCAGGGGCGTACAGGTTAGGGTGGATTAGCCAAGTTAAACTGCCCATAGTGCCCAGGGGTGTACAGGTTAGGGAGGATTAGCCAAGTTAAACTGCCCATAGTGTCCAGCGGTGTACAGGTTAGGGTGGTTTAGCCATGTTATACTGCCCATAGTGCCCAGGAGTGTACAGGTTAGGGAGGCTTAGCCATGTTAAACTGCCCATAGTGCTCAGGGGTGTACAGGTTAGGGTGGTTTAGCCATGTTATACTGCCCATAGTGCCCAGCGGTGTACAGGTTAGGGTGGTTTAGCCATGTTATACTGCCCATAGTGCCCAGGAGTGTACAGGTTAGGGAGGCTTAGCCATGTTAAACTGCACATCGTGCCCAGGGGTGTACAGGTTAGGGTGGATTAGCCATGTTAAACTGCCCATAGTGCTCAGGGGTGTACAGGTTAGGGTGGATTAGCTATGTTAAACTGCCTATAGTGCCCCGGGGTGTTGAGGTTAGGGTGGATTAGGCATGTTACACTGCCCATAATGCCCAGGGGTGTACAGGTTAGTGTGGATTAGCCATGTTAAACTGCCCATAATGCCCAGGGAAGTACAAGTTGGGTGGATTAGCCATGTTAAACTGCCCATAGTGCCCAGGGGTGTACTGGTTAGGGTGGATTAGCCATGTTAAACTGCACATAGTGCCCGGGGTGTACAGGTTAGGGTGGATTAGCCATGGGAAATGCGGGGTTACAGGGATAGGAAAGGGGCTGTATCTGGGCATCAGTGGGGACCTGTTGGTCTGAGCACTGTCGGAGTTCTCTGATAATGGCCCTCCTTAAAGCGTCCCTCTTTGACCAAGCCCGTAGCACTGCCTGCTGTTCCCTGAGTTTCCCTGAGTGGTTAAAGTGTGGAACTGTCTGCCACAGGGAGAGGCAGATGTGAGGGGATCAGATGGGTTTTAACAGAATGTCGACAAGTTGATGAGGGATTCAGGGTTATACGGTACAATCTGCAGGATAAAAGGTGGTTCGAGAAGCGCAGAAACAGGCATGTATTTGCTGAGCTGAGTGGCCTGTCTCTGTATATTCTATAGAATTCTCTGTGATATAACCTTCTAATCCTTTCTGCTATGCATTTACCCAGCTTTCCCGTTCAATATATCTCTACCAGCATCTCAATTACAATTGGTACTGTACAGTTTCACATGCTAACCACTCTCCAGGGAAAGGACGTCCTGCTAAATTCCTTGTTGAAGCTCATTCCCTTATAGGGTCCTGTAGCTTTGGTCCCTCTCATCACTGGGAACATTGTCTCCCTGTGTGCCCTATCTAAGCCTCTCAAAGGCTTGAAGACTTTGCTAATCTAGTGAAAAGAGCCCCCAGCTGCTGGATTCTTCCTGATAGGTATAACCTTTCAATTCTGGCATTTACTGAGGTGAAAATGTGTTGCTGGAAAAGCGCAGCAGGCCAGGCAGCATCCAAGGAGCAGGAGAATCGACATTTCGGGCATGAGCCCTTCTTCAGGAATCTTTCAGTTCTGGAATTTATCCTATTTTTCACTTTACTGAGTACCTTTTTCCTAACATTGAGACTTCCAAGGACAGGACTTATACACTTAATGCTAATGTGCTGGGAGGTGTTGCTGAACAAAGAGACCTTGGAGTGCAGGTTCATAGCTCCTTGAAAGTGGAGTCGCAGGTAGATAGGATAGTGAAGAAGGCGTTTGGTATGCTTTCCTTTACTGGTCAGAGTATTGAGTACAGGAGTTGGGAGGTCATGTTGC
>NW_025214151.1:29425-31026 GCF_004010195.1 Chiloscyllium plagiosum | reverse complement strand
TGGGAAGGGAGATTGGCAGGTAGGACAGGTCATGGGGATGGTGCTGAGCTGGAAGGCTGGAACTGGGGTAAGGTCGGGGGAGGGGAAATGAGGAAACTGGTGAAGTCCACATTGATGCCCTGGGGTTGGGTTCCGAGACGGATAGGAATCTTCCTTCCCATCTATCCACTCCACCCTCCTCTTTGACCTATCACCTTTACCCCCACCTCCATCCACCAATAGCACTCTCAGCTACCTTCTCCCCCAGCCCCACCCCGCTCCCATTTATCTCTCCACCCCCGAGGCTCCCAACCTCATTCCTGATGAAGGGGTGGGGCCTGAAACATCGATTTTCCTGCTCCTCGGATGCTGCCTGAACCTGCTGCGTTTTTCCAGCACCTCTCTAATCTTGACCTTGGTCAATTAATCTATGTAGAGGTCCCATCTCTGTTGCCTCTTTTGAAGAGAATCATCATTTTACGGAAGAGACCATGCATTTCCCAGCAGACATTGCAGTGGCATGCAACATGTTTGCCATCATAAATACATCCTCCCTCAGGAAAAAAAACCCAGAGCAGGAAGTGACACTCATCCAAAAGTCCGAGGTGTCCATTAGAGATGATCATAACCTGTCCAGGAGTCTCCAACCGAAGGTAGAAGATGTGCTAACTGCACAGTGCCCACTGAACATCCACAGACCGGATGCTTCAACACTTAATACGAGCAGTAACTCAGTTCAGTGAACAATGAACAGTCAAAGATTCTCGAGCTACAAAGCTGCCAGCTGACACCAGCGACCACGTTCCAGACACACAGCCAAGGTGCTGGGGTTCCCTTCATCACTCAGCCCAAACCCTCGAGCATTTAAAACTGAGCGGCACCTCGCTCAATCTCAGTATCGAAAGGGAGCTTGAATAGATCAACGTTCAACAGACGTCTGGACCCATCTTCTGAAGCCAACTCCTGACCTAAAAGGCCAATTGTTAGCTGCCATGCAACAAAATCTTGAAGGCTAAAAGGCAAGATTTCCTATTCATTTCGTGGGTGGCACTGACTGGGCCCAGGATTTATTGCCCGTCCCTAGTTGCCCCCTTGAGAAGGTGGGGGTGAGCTGCCTTCTTGAACCGCTGCAGCCCACCTGCTGTAGGTTGACCCACAATGCCCTTAGGGAGGGAATTCCAGGATTCTGATCCAGTGAAAATGCAGGAACAGTGAGTGGTTTGGAGGGGAACATGCAGGGGCTGGTGTTCCCACGTATCTGCTGCCCTTGTCCTTCTAGATGGAAGTGGTCGTGGGTGTGGAAGGTGCTGTCTGAGGATCTTTGGTGAATTTCTGCAGGGCATCTTGTAGATAGTACACACTGCTGCTACTGAGCGTTGATGGTGGAGGGAGGGGATGCTTGTGGAAAGATTATATATTTCCCAAACTCCTACACAGAGACAGTAATTATTCAAAGTTTGTGAGAAGATTTGTAGCTCGGGTGCTCGTTGCTGTGGTTCTGTTCGCCGAGCTGGAAGTTTTTGTTGCAAACGTTTCGTCCCCTGTCTAGGTGACATCCTCAGTGCTTCGGAGCCTCCTGTGAAGCGCTTCTGTGGTGTTTCCTCCAGCATTTATAGTGGCCT
>NW_025214151.1:24800-26955 GCF_004010195.1 Chiloscyllium plagiosum | reverse complement strand
TTAAGAGGCATTTGGATGGGTATATGAATAGGAAGGGTTTGGAGGGATATGGGCCGGGTGCTGGCAGGTGGGACTAGATTGGGTTAGGATATCTGGTCGGCATGGACGGGTTGGACCGAAGGGTCTGTTTCTGTGCTGTACATCTCTATGACTCTGCAACAATACGGAGAAGGAAAGAACTTGGGAAGGCAAAGGGTTAATTGTTTCTCTATCGATATCTCCTGAACATGTGTGAAAGTGCTGTACATCTCTATGACTCTGCAACAATACGGAGAAGGAAAGAACTTGGGAAGGCAAAGGGTTAATTGTTTCTCTATCGATATCTCCTGAACATGTGTGAAAGGAGCCTTGCTGTGGTGGTGCCTGATGACAGGAGGTGCAGCCTGAGTTGGCAGGTGATACCCACAGTTAATGCTCTCCTGTCTATCAGTATACCTCCCTGTGGCCTATTAACGTGCACTCAGCTGGTGGGAGACCTGATCTAAAACGGAAACTGGTGACATGACCTTCTCCAGACCATCTGGGCTGCGCCATTTACCAAGAGTTCTCTCACAGAGAGATGGCTGTTCTCAAGGTCAAAGTAAGTGAATCACAGTCCGTGCTGTACATCCCCATGCCTCTTAAGTGTAGAAGATCAGAAGAGGCATGGATAGGGAGAATGCTCTCAGTCTTTTTCCCAGGATTGGGGAATCGAGGACTAGAGGGCGTCAGTTTAAAGTTAGAGGGGAAAAGAATAGAGAGGGTGGTATGCATATGGAATGAGCTGCCAGTGGAAGAGGTTGAGGCGGGTACATTAACACCATTTAAAAGGCATTTGGACAAATACATGGATTAGGAAAGGATTAGAAGGATATGGGTTAGGGAAATGGGGTTAGTGTGAATGGACAGTTTGGTCAGCACGGACCAGTTTGGGCTGAACAGCCTGTTTCCGCGCTGTAGGACTCTACGAGTCCATAACCCGAACAGACCGATCTTGACAGCCCAGTTAAATTATAACACGTTCTTGTAAATAACAGGATCTTATTCCAGGAACCTATTGGCCTGTTAACAAGTGTTAAATCAGCAAGTTATCAGACCAAAATATGCTGAAGCAGTCATGTTCATTGTTCCGAGACATGTAAATATTAATCATTGAAATCTCTACATGCTTGGCTCAGGGTTACTCTGGCAATTAAGTGTCATGTCATGGAAATTATCGGGTGTGATTAAGATCAGGTTTGGAGTTTCCTTGCAAAATAAGAGAACAAGAGGAGATTACATCTGAACTTACACAGTATGAGCATTCGGTCACCCCAGCCTGTCCTGCTACTCAGGAAGGTGCTGGCTGTTTGTGTTTTGAATGCTGTACTCCTACCTGCCCCCCGATAACCCTTCATCCTTCGACTTTGCGAGGATCATTCCCCCCCCCCCGGCCCCTCTGTCTTCAAACGATGCAGTTACTTTCGCCACCTTCTGAAGCAGAGGCAGTCAGGGTCAGACAAACCGCAGGTAAAAACGTCCTCCCCACCTCGGCCCTGAAAGGGTGGCTCCACACGCCCCACGCTCAGCCGGTCAAGACCAGTCTTACACTTCAATCAGACAAGTGCTGACTCACCTCAACTCCAGCTGGAACCAGACCAGCCTGCCCAAACCTTCCTCACAACACCATCCAATTATTCCAGCGATCAACCGTGGAAAACTTCTCGGAACCCGCTTTTAATGGCCTCCTTCCTTCACGGACCACCGGAACACCCAGGCCCCTCTGCAACGCCAAATTCTTCACTCAGTCTCCACTGATGTAATGCTCTCCTTTTCGTCCTTGCTGGTGATATGAGCACACTTCCAGACCCACTCCCCTCCCTATCTCTGTAAACCCTCCAGACCCACTCCCCTCCCTATGAATGACTTTTAAAAGACTAAACCAGATAGATTGATTCCTATTGGTCAAGGTATCACCTTAAAGAATGAAGTAGAGGGTAGCTGTTACATATTTTGCGAAGTTGGAATGGGGCAGTGTACTTTCTGTCTGCAACGAACAGAACCCAGCCAATGAATACCTGGAGCTTTCAATACACTTACTCTGAACCTGAGTTACAATTCCAAATTGGTTGTCAGTATAACTCAGGATGGTTTAGCAAATACTGTCCAATTGCACAAGCATATCTAATGTTGATTC
>NW_025214151.1:21104-22612 GCF_004010195.1 Chiloscyllium plagiosum | reverse complement strand
ATATAAATAGGAAGGGTTTGGAGGGATATGGGCCGGGTGCTGGCAGGTGGGACTAGATTGGTTGGGATATCTGGTCAGCATGGACGGGTTGGACCGAAGGGTCTGTGTCTGTGCTGACTGGCTCTATGTAGGGACACTATCACTGTGCCACAATAGTGCTAGTTGCTCAGGGTGATGTCCTTTCCCTCACCATCCTGGTCAGCATGGACGGGTTGGACCGAAGGGTCTGTGTCTGTGCTGACTGGCTCTATGTAGGGACACTATCACTGTGCCACAATAGTGCTAGTTGCTCAGGGTGATGTCCTTTCCCTCACCATCCTGAGGTGCTTTCTCGATGCCCTCATTCCCCATCAGTGTTTGCTGATGACTGCACAATGTGCAGCACCATTTGTGACTGCTGAGCCAGTCTCGAAGCCAGCCTGCTGGAAACCAAGCCACAGTATTTCCACAGTTATCGGAAACAGGAGGTGACCAGCTCACTGAAATGACCTGATTGATCTGACTGTCCCATCGCTGTGAATTGAGCATTGCTCTGTTTACCACACACAACCTGGAACCTGTCCTCATAACTGCCCTCTCTCTTCAAACTCTCTCGCAGCTTTGCAAAGCTCCAACCTTGATTTGAGCCCAATCTTTCCCCAGGGGTAAGGCAACTCCCATCAGTGGGATATTTCTTCAGCTCCCACTACTACAGCGGCCAGACACCAAGTCCCTGTCTAACTGGGCTTTGCACAGTGGAACTGGGACACAACTCTCCACCATTTCCGTTCACTAACCAATTTGGCTTTATGTCTGGAGGGAAAAACCACAGCATTCTCCAACAAAGCAGCCTTAGAGTAACTGCTGCGTCCCTTCACATTGTTACGGGTTGAACTGCATCATTTGAGGAACCAGCAATTCAGGACAGGCGCCCTGACAGTGATGCCCCCAGACCATGACTGGATTTAGGAAAAGGAAGGTTGTGTTCCTAGCCGAATGCTGTCTCTCGGGGAGGGAGACAGCAGAGTGAGGCAGCGACAGGAAGGCTCTGAGTTTGTTCAAGCTGTGGGCTGTCTGGGGACTCTGCCAGTTCCTCATTCAAACAGACCTTGGCAAGCAGAGAGAGAGCTCAAACCTTCCTCAGCAGAATGACTGCACGGGTGTTTGTATTTCACTAAAACAGCCTGCAGAGTGTGTGTTTACTCTGGGCTGTACAGCTCTCCATGTTATTCAGCACCACGGAGGGGTTTCTGTGTGTATGTGTGTGTGCCTGTGCACATGCGTGTATGTCTATGTGTCTGTGAGTGTGTCTGTATGTGTGTCTGTGTGTGTTTGTGCATGTATGTGTGTGTGCATGTATGTTCCGTGTGTGTGTCAGTGTGTGTGACTGTGTGTGCGTTGTATGCTCGCATGCATGTTGTGTGTATGTTGTGTGTGTCTGTCTGTGTGTGTGTGTGCGCCTGTGTGTATGTTATGTGTGTGTGTATATATGTTGTGCGTGTGCATGTCTGTGTGTTCATGTATGTTGT
>NW_025214151.1:15779-17176 GCF_004010195.1 Chiloscyllium plagiosum | reverse complement strand
ACTGTACGGGGTTATGTGATTCCATGTTTGGAGCAAGCTGGACTCAGGCTTGTGAGTGTGAGTTGGTGGGTCTGTGTGCGTGACTCTGTGTCTGTGTGTGGGTGTGAGGGAGAAGAGCTGGGTGTGGGGGTGGGGGGAGTGTAAGGGTTCATGTTCTGTGCTGGCAATTGGGGGGGGTTGGGGGGAGGGGGTGTGTGTGGTGCTCGGAGTGCTGAAATCAGTCAGACAGCAACCTCTCTCCTGTCTAAAGCAGGAACAGATCAGCAGCATCTGATTTATCACAGGGTCCAACAGCGGAAATGAAGTGCAGATTTATTACTGGAGGAGCAGGCTGCTTGTAAATGCGTCCCTTCCCCTATCTGCTGTCAGGATAAAGTTTCACGGTGGTGGCAGTGGAACTGTTTCCGTGGCGGGGTGGATGGTGGGGGGGGGGCGTTGTTTCATCGTTACCGATGAATGAAGATTAATCAGTTACTGCTCAGTGTTGATAGCCAACGGGAGAGCTGGGGGCAGCAATGGGACTTGTCAACACTGGCTGCTATGTCTTTCCCAGTTTGTAGCTCACGGCTAAGAAGCCCCACACACCAACGCGCCCGTGGTTATTGAAGTGAGCCAGAGACAGGGCCCTGACCTGGGCTCCTCAGTCTGCCGCACTCAGACTGGAAGGCACAGCTTATTCAAGGGGGACATGGAGACAGGGCTGCGAGGTCGTGTTGAAGGGGACCTCACTGGAAGGGGAGGTTGTTCTGAGGATATTGCGGACACCACTGCAGCTGACGTCTTCCTCAGGGTGAGATGCACCGACCAGTGGAAAAGGTGGCTCAGTGGTTAGCACTGCTGCCTCACAGCACCAGGGACCCGGGTTCGATTCCAGCCTCGGGCGACTGACTGTGTGGAGTTTGCACATTCTCCCCGTGTCTGCGTGGGTTTCCTCCGGGTGCTCCGGTTTCCTCCCACAGTCCAAAGGTGTGCAGTGCAGAGCGGATTGGCCGTGGGAAATGCAGGGATAGGGTAGGGAATTTTGAGTCTGGGTGGGATGTTCCTCAGAGGGTCAGCATGGACTCAGTGGGCTGAAGGGCCTGTTCCCACACTGTACGGGGTTATGTGATTCCATTGGAGCAAGCTGGACTCAGGCTTGTGTGTCTGCCTGTGAGACAGTGACTGGTGGCTACGTAAAGGCAGCTCCAGTCACTATGAGCCAGCATTCTGACAAAAAAGCATCCTGAAAGCCTGGTCATTGAAGTCAAAAACCTTAAAACCAAATATTCCTCACAATCCTGGCTTTTCCCTTTGGCACTAAGGTGAAGAGACATTTCTTTCCCCAGGGAGTGGTGAGCAGACACATTCCCTGCCACTGAAACAGGTCGGGGACTGAACACCAACCGCATTCAAGGGGG
>NW_025214151.1:11023-13997 GCF_004010195.1 Chiloscyllium plagiosum | reverse complement strand
AATGTGGTGTGTTACTGTCAGTAATGTGGAGTGTTACTCTCAGCAATGTGGTGTGTTACTGTCAGTAATGTGGAGTGTTACTCTCAGCAATGTGGTGTGTTACTGTCAGTAATGTGGAGTGTTACTCTCAGCAATGTGGTGTGTTACTGTCAGTAATGTGGAGTGTTACTCTCAGCAATGTGGTGTGTTACTGTCAGTAATGTGGAGTGTTACTCTCAGCAATGTGGTGTGTTACTGTCAGTAATGTGGAGTGTTACTCTCAGCAATGTGGTGTGTTACTGTCAGTAATGTGGAGTGTTACTCTCAGCAATGTGGTGTGTTACTGTCAGTAATGTGGAGTGTTACTCTCAGCAATGTGGTGTGTTACTGTCAGTAATGTGGAGTGTTACTCTCAGCAATGTGGTGTGTTACTGTCAGTAATGTGGAGTGTTACTCTCAGCAATGTGGTGTGTTACTGTCAGTAATGTGGAGTGTTTCTCTCAGTAATGTGAAGTGTTATTCTCAGTAATGTGGTGTGTTACTCTCAGTAATGGGGTGATATTCTTAGTAGAGCCATATAGCACAAAAACAGACCTTTTGGTCCAACCAGTGCACGCTGACTGGATATCCCAGAATGACCGAGTCCCATCTGTCCGCATTTGGCCCATATCCCTCCAAACCTTTCCTATTCAAATGTCTTTTAAATGTTGTAACTCTGCAGTATATTTGACAGAATCATTTTATGTGTAAAAAAATTGTCCCTCATATCCCTTTTAAATCTTTCTCCTCTCAACTTACAAAGATATGTGCTTTAGTTTGGAACGGCCCCACATGCGGAGAAAGACCTTTGCTAATCACCTTAGCCATGCTCGTGTGTCAGGTCAGCCCTCAACCTCCTACACTCCAGTGAAGAAAGTCCCAGCCTATTCAACCTATTTTTGTATCCCAAACCCTCCATTCCCAGCAAGATCCTGGTCAATCCTGCCTGAACCCTCTCCAGTTTGATAATATCCTTCCTATAACAGGGCCACCAGAGCTGCACCCCAGAAAAGGCCTCACTAATGTCCTGTACCATCTCAACATGACGTCCCAACACCCACACTCAATGCTCTGAGTAATGAAGACAAGTGTACTAAACACCTTCTTAACCACCCTGTCTACCTGTGACACAACTTTCAAAGAATTATGGACCTGCATCCCTGGGTCTCTCTGTCCTACATCACTACCCAGGGCCCAACCATTAGCTGTATAAGTCCCGCCCATGTTTGCTTTACCCAAAATGCAATGCCTCACATTTATTCAAATTAAACTCCATCTGCCACTCCTCGGCCCATTGACCCAATTGATCGCGATCTCTTTGTTATCTTCACTGTCCCCCATTTCACCAATTCTGGAGAGATCTGCAAACTTACTAACTGCACCTCCTATATTCTCATCCAAATCATTCAGATAAATGACAAACAAAAGTGGACCCAGCACTGATCCCTGAGGAACACCGCTGGTCACAGGCCTCCGGTCCGAAAAACATCCCTCCTCCAGCACTCTCTGTCTCCTACCATGAAGCTAATTTTGTATCTAATTGTTAAGCTCTCCCTGAATCCCATGGGATCTAACTTTACTCATTAGCCTACTTTGGGGAACCTTGTCAAAGGCTTTACTAACGTCCAAGTAAACAAGGTCTACTGCTCTACCTTCAGTAATCTTTTCAGTCACTTCTTCAAAAATCTCATTCCAGTTAACTTTACTCATTAGCCTACTTTGGGGAACCTTGTCAAAGGCTTTACTAACGTCCAAGTAAACAAGGTCTACCACTCTGTCCTCATCAATCTTTTTGGTCGCATTCTCAAAAGTCTCAATCATGTTTGTGAGACACGATTTCCCTCAGACAAAGCCATGCTGGCTCCTCCTAATCAGTCCTCACCTCTCCAAATGCACGGAAACCCTAATGCTGAGAATCCCCTCCAACAGCTTCCCCACCACCAATGTCATTAGCAGGCAGTCGGACCCCAGGGAGAGCGCCTCAAAGTTGTCCTACTTTACAAGTAACACAAAGAGGTGACTCCAGGCCTGGGAAGGTATCACATCAGCCTCCTCGCTGATATTTGTTACTAAGTTGTTAATAAGGTTCAGGTAAAATGGGAAGTTGCCCGTCCATTGGGGTCTGCTGGGAAATTAGTCAGGCAGCTCCCTGGGCCACCACATTGGCAGGTTTGGTCACTTTCTTGGTGCAAGGCGGTACAATTGACATCAAGCCCCTCGGTCTGACCCGGTGCTGCTGATTAATGACTAAAGGACCCGATTTCCCATAATCATCTTCAAATAGGCCCATGGAGCACCTACTTCAACTTTACCAAGTTATCGAAAAGCCAGCGCCTCTGAGAGTGCCCTCGGTATCCTCAGCCTCAGCGCAGGCAGGGAGTAGAGGGAAGCACAGGAGAACAGAGGAATTAGGAGGAGGAGATGGCCCCTGAATCCTTCCCTGCTGTCTGTAAGATAATAGACAATAGACAATAGGTGCAGGAGTAGGCCATTCAGCCCTTCGAGCCTGCACCGCCATTCAATATAATCATGGCTGATCATTCCTAATCAGTATCCTCTTCCTGCCTTATCTCCATAACCCTTGATTCCACTATCCTTGAGAGCTCTATCCAACTCTTTCTGAAATGAATCCAGAGACTGGGCCTCCACTGCCCTCTGGGGCAGAGCATTCCACACAGCCACCACTCTCTGGGTGAAGAAGTTTCTCCTCATCTCTGTCCTAAATGGTCTACCCCGTATTTTTAAGCAGTGTCCTTTGGTTCGGCACTCACCCATCAGTGGAAACATGTTTCCTGCTGCCAGAGAGTCCAATCCTTTCATAATCTTATACGTCTCAATCAGATCCCCTCTCAGTCTTCGAAACTCAAGGGTATACAAGCCCAGTCACTTCAGTCTTTCAGTGTAAGGTAATCCAGCCATTCCAGGAATTGACCTTGTGAACCTACGTTGCACTCCC
>NW_025214151.1:9320-10715 GCF_004010195.1 Chiloscyllium plagiosum | reverse complement strand
TTTCACCCTGCCACCCAGCTTAGTATCATCAGCAAATTTGCTAATGTTATTACTAATACCATCTTCTATATCATTAATATACATTGTAAAAAGCTGTGGTCCCAGTACTGATCCCTGTGGTACCCCACTGGTCACTGCCTGCCATTCCGAAATGGAGACGTTTATCACTAATCTTAGTTTCCTGTCAGCCAACCAACGTTCAATCCAAGTCAGTACTTTGCCCCCAATACCATGCGCCCTAATCTTGCTCACTAACCTCCTATGTGGGACTTTATCAAAAGCTTTCTGCAAGTCCAGGTACACTACACCTACTGGATCTCCCTCGTCCATCTTCAGAGTTACATCCTCAAAAAATTCCAGAAGATTAGTCAAGCATGATTTCCCCTTCATAAATCCATGCTGACTCTGACCAATCCTGTTACTACTATCCAGGTGTGCAGTAATTTCATCCTTTATAATAGACTCCAGCATCTCTCCCACCACTGAGGTCAGACTAACTGGTCTATAATTTCCTGCTTTCTCTCTCCCACCTTTCTTAAAAAGTGGTACACCATTAGCCATCCTCCAATCCGCAGGAACTGATCCCGAATCTATCGAACTCTGGAAAATAATCACAAACGCATCCATGATTTCTCGAGCCACCTCCTTCAGTACTCTGGGATGTAGATCACAGCCTCACTCCCTAGGCCTCACCTTCTCCTTTGTCCCAGCGCCTCATATCCCGATAGTCCTTACTATTTCACCAGTCCATTCCCCTCCCCGACAAAGGTGTTTAGTGATCTAGCCTCCACGGCTCTCCGGAGAAGGGAATTCCAGGCATTCACCATCCTCTGGGAGAAGAAATTCCTTCAGGTCTCACTTTGCAGTGAAAGTCCCCTTGTTGTGTAACTGTGTTCCCTAGTTCGAGATTTCCCGGCTAATAGAAATGTCTCCTCGACATCTAGACCCCTCACGAACCTCTATGTTTCAATATGATCACCCTTATTTTTCCCAATATTTAATAACCAGCCAGTCGAGAGAGATTATGACACCCCAGAGCATCATTTACCCCATCCTTCATCATCCAGAGGGCAGTTCATAGTTAACCATATTGCTGTGGGTCTGGAGTCACGCTTAGGTAGGGACCAGGTAAGGCCAGCATAGAGTCTTACAGTCATAGAGATGTACAGCACAGAAACAGACCCTTCGGTCCAACCCGTCCATGCGAATAGATATCCCAACCCAATCTAGTCCCACCTGCCAGCACCCGGCCCATATCCCTCCAAACCCTTCCTATTCATATACCCATCCAAATGCCTCTTAAATGTTGCAATTGTACCAGCCTCCACCACATCCTCTGGCAGCTCATTCCATACACATACCACCCTCTGTGTGAAAAAGTTGCCCCTTAGGTCT
>NW_025214151.1:6229-8302 GCF_004010195.1 Chiloscyllium plagiosum | reverse complement strand
GGGTACACCTGATCAGGTCCTGGGGATTTATCCACCTTTAACTATTTCAAGACATCCAGCACTTCCTCCTCTGTAATCTGGACATTTTGCAAGATTTCACCATCTATTTCCCTACAGTCTATATCTTCCATATCCTTTTCCACAGTAAATACTGATGCAAAATACTCGTTTAGCATCTCTCCAGTCTCCTGTGGCTCCACACAAAGGCTGCCTTGCTGATCTTTGAGGGGTCCTATTCTGTCTCTAGTTACCCTTTTGTCCTTAATGTATTTGTAAAAACCCTTTGGATTCTCCTTAACCGTATTTGCCAAAGCTATTTCATGTCCCCTTTTTACCCTCCTGATTTCCCGCTTCCTCCCTGAAGACTATGACAGACCAGTTGGGAATTCCCCCATACATCAGGCATGGTTTTATGGCTAGCTTCAGACTCGGAATTCCAGACTGTTTATTGAATTGAAATTCTCAAGGCCAGCTCCCCTAGAACATCAGCTAGTTTCAGGATTAACAGTGATCAGGCCATCACTTGAATGACGACCTCCTGGTCTAGAGATAGGGACACTACCACTGTACCACCTAACTTACTCCCCTCATTCTCCGAAACCTGAATTATTAAAGACCTAACCTGATTGCTAAGGCCATTCTTAATGTGTCAACCCCCCCCCGCATTCTCCGAGTCAGCTTTTTGAACTCGCTCTAACAGCGGTATCTTCTTTCTGACATACAGAGACCAAAGCTAGGTATGGGTTTGCAGGTGTAGCACTCTGTACACCTGTAACAAGATGTCCCTAGCTCCAAACCCCTCGCACTAAAGGGCAAAACTCCACTTGCTTTCTTAACTGTTTGCTGCACCTGTTAACAATTTGTCTTTTCTGCACTAGATCTCCCAGATCCCTCTGCGCTACACTGTTAAGGATTCTCTCTTCATTTCAATTACAATTGATTGCTCTTGCTAACTAAAGTGCATGGCCTCACACTTCCCTGTATTAAACTCCATCTGCAAGTCTTCTCCCCCTGCATCTCTCCCCCCCCCCCCCCCCATCAGAGAGACCAAAATTCCCCACCAATTACTGAAAGTCCTATCCTTCTGCATTTTCAATTTCATTATCATCTTCTCTAATTGGAAAAGCTTTCTATCCCACAGACAGTGACTATTCGCCTCTTTTCCGTTAACCTTTAAGCTGTTGTAGATTCCTGCAACTGCTTACAGACCTGGTCTGAAAATATTTGCAATTCCATTCTATTTGACTTTCTGTTCAGTCCCAATTGGGCACTTTGACCTCCATATGACTCCAGGCCCACAGCAAGTTTCCTGACTCTTACAATCCCCCTCTGGGCCACCAGGGAGGGTCAGCACATCCCCAGTCTAGGCCAGGATGCTCACGTCTCCATCTGCAAATGTTTAAGGAAATGATTTGACGGTTCTACTCCAATATTGTGACCAGTATTTATATCTTGACCAGACCAAACCCTCTCAAAATATATGAAGGAGATAGCCTCGACCCTAACTTGGACTTATTTTAAAGGCAAGTGTCAGGTGATATGTTCCAGATGCAATTCGATTGGTCAAACTCCCAGGCTGAAAGCAAAACACACTTTATCCATACACGATGGTTAAACTTTTTCAAAGGAAGGGATTGGAATCACTTACAATGATATTAGAAAAGTGAACAGAATAATAGAGTAATTAACAACAAAACAGTAGCTGTTCCAATATTATAACATCCCATAAACACACCCTTGGCAAAGGCAAATTCAGTTAAATAGTAAAATGTATTAAAACAATTGCTGTTTAGTAATTAAATAATTTGTTATTCTGTTAAGTTTTCTAATATTCCAATTGTCTAGTCCAGGAAGAAAAACCTCCAGAGAAAGCTCTGAGAGAGAAAGAGAGAGAGAGAGAGAGAGAGAGAGAGTGTGAGAGTGGGAGTGTGAGTGAGAGAGTGAGAGAGAGAGAGAGAGAGTGAGAGAGAGAGTGAGAGAGAGAGAGAGAGAGAGAGAGAGAGTGTGGGAGTGCGAGTGAGAGAGAGAGAGAGAGTGAGTGTGGGAGTGCGAGTGAGAGAGAGAGAGAGAGAG
>NW_025214151.1:0-5660 GCF_004010195.1 Chiloscyllium plagiosum | reverse complement strand
TGTAAACTTCTTCTTGACAGTGTATTTTCCTACCTCTCTTGGTGTCACCTGTAAACTTAGTTACTATGCCCTCACTCCCCTCACCTCAGTCATTGATATAAATTACTAACAGCTGTCACCTCAAAACAGACTCCTGCAATACCTCGCTCATCACATCCTGCCAAGCAGATAAGACCCATTTTGTATATTCTCCCCTTCATTCATATAGTTTTCTTCCTGTACATCTGTCTGTGAGTGAGAGAGCGAGAGAGCGTGAGAGTGAGAGAGTGAGAGTGAGCGTGAGAGTGAGCATGAGAGTGAGTGTGAGAGCGTGAAAGTGAGAGAGAGCATGAGAGTGAGAGAGTAAGAGTGAGAGTGAGAGTGAGAGTGTGAGAGTGTAGCAGGGAGAGATGTACTTGCGTACCGAACTTCAAACCCTAGCAACTGCCACTGGAAAATTAAAACGAAAAATCCTGATTCCATGGGAGCTGGAGCCCACCCCTTCAGGCTGCTTCTATTGTTCCAGTTTTAAAGAAACAGCTGAAGGCTTCCCAAGCTGTTTACTTTGTTGGCTTTGAAGCAGAGCAATTAAGGTCTCTGTTTCAAACCCTCTTCATTAAAAAAGAGGACCAAATACAGCTCTTAAAGCCATAGTATCACCACAAGCAACGTCACTAAAGCACCTCACTCAGGCTCCATGCTGCGTGCAATTTGCTCTCCTACAATACAAAACTGCTTACATATTAAACAGAGTCGGCTGCTGCCTGCTTTCGGGGGAAATGAGCAGAAATGCAAGCCTTGCGTTTATTTTCCATTTTCCAACGTGGGATGGATTTGATGGTTATTTCTGGGTTTCTCTTCGACGTGCTGCTTTTGGAAAGGACAGCTCTTTCCGCAGCACCTTCCCCCTACATCAGGTGATCTATAACATGGCACTGAAGCCCAGGATAGGGAAAGGCTCCAATCAAACGCAGGTCAGATGGTTTGCAGCTTCCACAACTGTCCTCGATTCGATGACAGATCGAGAGCTGAGGGGGTTGCAAGGTGACACTGTTGGGAGGTCCTGCCGGCTGGGTAGGTGGGAGCCACTCAGTGTCACAGCCAGACCAGGATAATGGCTAAACCTGTAACAGATGGGAGTTCAATGTCGGGATCTGTGAGGGCCACTGAGAGGGAAGCACTGCACTAGGAACACCTTCTAATTTCTCCAACGTGTCTGTGTCATCGGCTTTGAAAGAAAATGCAAAGAGAGCTTTTGAGTCTGCCTCAATCGCAAAGCAATTTTTTTGGAATAATATGAAATACTGACTCATTTGACCTAGCGACCTTGGACCTGGAAGCAGTACCAGCAGGAAGGAAATTAACTGACAGAAGCCAATGACATCAGCAGAGGTGCAAATAGCGAGGGGGCGAGAAAGTGCAGGTGATCAGCACAGACAGAAAGCAGGCAATGACAGATACAGGGACACCAAATTCGAAGGAGGACAGCTCGATACAACTTTCTTGTTGCAGCAGGAAGAAACGAAGAGGAGCTGAGGCTCTTGAGAAAGTGAAGTCTGAGTGCACTGTCAGCGACAGGATGTGATGTGAATAACTCAGCGTGCGAGAAATGAGCCGAGAGCTCCCGTTCAGACAACCAGTCCATGATCTGGGTCTTCTTGGTTGGTCCCTCGGAAAGATGCTCAGGAACCGTCAAGGCTGGTGTGACCCGGGTTCACGGGCATGTGCCGAACCAGTGGAAGCCATTCCCAGTGACCTCGGGCGGAATATACCAGCGTGTGTGAATCCACGCCAAATGGGCCGGTAGCATGACGCAGCACAAAAGGGGCTCTTCAGCCCATCGAGTCTGTACTAGCCTCTCTGCACTAATCCCACTTTCCATCACTTGACCTTGAATGTTATGACAAGTGCACATCCGTGTGCTTTTCAAAGGTTGTGAGGAACACCCTCCCAGCACTCTTTGCTCTAACAAAACACAACCCGAGCTTATCTCCTCATCATCCCTCCATCCCAGGCAGGTCTCCCCCACACCCCCCCTTCAGTGTAACCCCAATCCTTCCTACAGTGCGGTGACACACACAGAGCAACACACCCTGCTCCAGCTGGGGCCTGTCCAGCTCCAACAATAACCTCCCTGCTCGGATAATCTACGCCATGAGTGACAAACTTGTGTGCCGTATGCCTCCGTAACGACCCTATTGACTTATCCTGCCACCTTCGGGGATTTGTGGACAAGCACGCCAAGACGTAAATCCTGCACGTTTGTACAAGGAGAGCTGCAAGTTCTTGCAGTTGCGTAGAATGTGTCTTCGCTGTATCGATAATTTAAGGTGAGGTACCATTCACCTATTAATACACATTTCACTTATCTCAGTCCTGTGGGAGTAAACCTGACAGAAATCCTGTTGGTAATTTCATTTTCTTTTGGGTTGGTTGGTAAACGTGGTTCTTTTGGTCTACAATCGGGACCTTATCAGAGATCATTCGCTCCAAGCCTGAAGACAGATTAAACAGGGTGAGACTAGAAGCTGGAGGGGTGCGAGGCAAAAACGTCTCAGCTGCCTGAAAAGTCCTGTAAACATTGAGAATGAGAAACCATATTGCCCCATTTCTCAGGGGGGGATCAGAATACAATAGAGGGTGAAGTTATACAGCACTCTTACAGAGCCTTGGTTAAACCCCAACTATATTCGATTGTGGGAGTCAATCCTCAGGAAGGAAATACACATCTTACAGAAAACTGGAGACGGAATTCTCCGACCGACACCACAGTTCTGGCACAGTTTTGTGAGTTATATAAACACAGCTGGTGTTCCTTCAACTTCAGAGACTTGAGGGACTATCCAACAAAAGTCCTCAAAATTCCTGCAGGTCAATAAACAGCAGTAAACCGCGGCAAAAGCAGAGTCCAGAGTAAGGAGGCATCATCATCGATCAGAGAATGAGTGAGATCAGAAAGACTGGTGGGAACGGGAGACTCACTTCCCCAGATGGCTGTGGGTCTGCGGTTTGAGCAGAGGGTGATGTTCGGGGGACGTTTTTGTGACCGGAATCCTGTTTCCACAGGGATCAGCGTTGGATTCCTTGATATGTGTGTGGCACATACAAATGATATCGGCTTGAATGTAGGAGAGTTGACCAATGAGTTTATGGATGATACAAAAACTGGTGAGGCAGTAAATAGTGAGGAGTGAGGCAGGAGGATATAGAAGGCCATTTCCAGAGAGATGTAGGCAGGGCGAACAAGGCAAGGGAAGGCAGGATAAACATTTGAATCCTGGGAAGCACTGAGGATCAGAGGGACCTTGATGTACATGCCCACCGGTCTGTCCAGGTTTCCAGGCACGTGGATAAAATGGTGAAGAAGCCATACATGCCTTGATTGACCAACGCATAAACATTAAGAGTAAGGAGGTGATGCTGGAACTGCGCTCAGGCCACATCGAGAGGATGGTGTGCAGTTCGGGAATCCCCGTTATAGGAGGGCTGTTTTAGCACTGGAGAGGGTGCTGGGGAGATTTACCAGGATGTTGCCTGGCCTGGAAAGCTTTGGTCCTCAGACAGAAAGCAGTAACTGCTGGAGAAACTCGACAGGTGGGGGCAGCACCTGAGGAGAGCAAGCGGAGTTAACATTGAGATGAATCTCTGCTCGCCAGGTTAATATTGCTTGAACACAGGAACACTATCTGCAACACCTTCAGTCACTTGACCCATCTCTGCATTAAATTGTCAATTATATTGGGGCAGTACAGGAAGGGGGACTGTAACACTCCCAGTGCTTGTAGAGACAAGTGAGTCCGATTTTAGGATCAAACTGTGTGGGTTTTAAACAAATTGGCAAGTGTGGGACAACAGGACGTGCTTGGGCAGAGTCAGTAAGAAATTAGGTGTCCCACATAAACAAAGCGATTAGTGGCAGTGCTCCGAATGCAGAACATCAACTAACTAATTTATCTCTAAATCGTTCACAGATGTAAGGCATCGTGAGCGAGGTCAGAATTTATTGCCCACCCTTCAGAAAGGTGGAAGTGTCGCAGTTCCTGTAACCGCCGGTAAGTCCATGGGACTGCAAGGGCAGGAGCTCCAGCCTTTCGACCCAGCAACACTGAAGCTCCTCGGATGCTGCCTGAATTGCTGTGCTCTTCCAGCACCACTGATCCAGAATCTGGTTTCCAGCATCTGCAGTCATTGTTTTTACAACACTGGAGTGTGACAATGCTGCAACTTTAAGAGGTTATTTTCTCCTGGGTTTCTTTGAAGGGTGCACTTGTAAAACAGTAGCTGGCTAGTTAAGGCCACTTGAGTTAACAGCTTGGGCGGTCTCAGGTTTTCGTTTTTAACAGCTCTCACAGATCAGGATTTCTGGCTTTGGCTTTCTCTGCAACTTCAGAAGATATTGGCGTCTTCACAGAGCTGGACGCTTTAGTGAGCACATCCTGGCTGCTACTCTCTCTTGAGATTTCTCCTGATGTTTCGTTCCTCTCCCGGACTGGACAACAGTATCTGAGAATCTGGGTCGAAATTTGCCTTTTTGCCAAGGGCTGCATTGATGTGATGTTTCTATATTGGAACGGTTAATTAGTAATAAGTACTGTATCTATTATTGTGTTGAGTTTTCCAATCGGTTATTCTAAATCCCTCTTTCTTTGGCTGTATTTTAATTAAAATGTATAAGTGAATTGCATTTTGCAGACCATCGAGTAGTTGGACCAGTCGCGTTGCATCAGGAACACAGCACTTTCCAGTTCCCTTGAAGTTAGGAAAAAATTAGGGTCCAGGCCGCCTTATTAAAATATTTTTAAAGGAGTCTGGCCTGGTGTATAACAGAAGGAACAGGATGGGGAGCAGCTGAGAGGGAAATAGACAGTTAGTGGTATTCCCATGTATCTGCTCCTCTGGATAAAAGGGCTAGAAATCTATTTATGGCATTTTATCAAACAACGTCTGATTGTTCATTTACTCAACAACCCCACCTTTAAAAACAGGTTTGTCCAATCTATTTTGCCATGAATTTTGATCTTCTTAAAATACGAGCACTTTTTTAAAAAAAAACTGAAGCCACAGCAGCCAACTTTAAAGAATAGTACAAGAGTTTAAAATTGTAAGACATTTACTGTAACAAACAATTTAAAATCAATGTCGACTAAACACCATTCACAAGGCAACTTCTCAAAACGACCAAATAGACAGCCTTTAACTCTCACTGGCTCACAGGTGGACACCTCAAAGCGCACTGCCTTGTTATTACAGAACTTCCATGTCGCTACAGGCCCAGGCTTTGCAAACACTGTCGATCGCAGTCAGAGTAGCATCACTGTGGTACAGTGGGCATTCCCGTGGCACAACAAACTCAGTGGACTCCATCAGAAGGGAGTCGGGTTCGACCAAAATGGGACAGTTCCACAACAGTGCCCAGCAACAGCTGCAGTGCAGAGAGCTGAAGGCCAATGCTCCAGTGACAGGGCAAGATTAATGATGAATGGGTGGGGAGGAGCATTAGTGGGCAGGGCCTGGCAGAGTGAGCTGGGTAAGGGGGTAAGGGATCAGAGTGAGGTGGGTCCATAATTAGGGGGTAGCAGAGGGTTGGTTAGGAAGGATAACGTCTCGGATAATCAGACTGGGGTCGTTCAGGATGTTACATCCAAGGTGTTGAGGGAGGAGGAGCTTGAGCGAGGAGGGGG
>NW_025214150.1:37893-39763 GCF_004010195.1 Chiloscyllium plagiosum | reverse complement strand
CTGTTTAACCTTTACTCATACAGCAATCCCTCTCTCCCAGTGGATTATCCGAGTGAACCTTCCTGGAAATACCTCCAATGAAATGATAGAAGATAGTACAGCACAGCACAGCAATGGGCTGAATTAAACTAATCCCTTCTCTCTGCCCTTGGTCCGTATCCCTCCATTTTTTTTGTATATTCATGTGCTGATCTCCAAGCCCCATAAATACCCCTGTCATGTCTACCTCCACCACCACCTCCTGGCACCACCATCCAGACTCCTACCACTCTATGTTTTTAAAAAAAAAACTTGCCCCTCACATACGCCTTTGAACTTTTCCTCCTCTCGCCTTAAATGCATGGCCCCCTGGACATTTTCAACGCTGGGAAAAAGATTCTGGCTGTCAACCCTATCTCTGCAACCTCATAATTCTGTAAACTTCTGGACATAGGTTTGCTCACTGAGCTGGAAGGTTCAGTTTCAGACATTTCGTCACCATACTAGGTAACACCATCAGTGAGCCTCCGGTGAAGCGCTGATGTTAGTGACATGCCTTCTATTTATGTGTTTAGGTTTCCTTGGGTTGGTGATGTCATTTCCTGTGGTGATATCACTTCCTTGGTGATGTCATTTCTTGTTCTTTTTTCCTGAGGGTGGTAGATGGAGTCTAAGTCAATGTGTTTGTTGATAAGAGTTCCGGTTGGAATGCTATGCCTCTAGGAATTCTCGCAGGTGTCTTGGTTTGGCTTGTCCCAGGATGGATGTGTTGTCCCAGTCGAAGTGGTGTCCTTCCTCATCTATATGTGAGGATACTAGTGATTGTAAACTCCTATCACGTCTGCCCTCAGTCTCTGCTGCTCCAGAGAAAACAACCAGAGATTTTCTAGTGTCCCCTTATAGCTCATAACCTCTAATCCAGGCAGCATCCTGGTAAACCTCTTCTGCACCCTCTCCAAAGCCCCCACATCCTTCCTGTAATGTGGTGACCAGAATTGAATGCAATGCACTGCGTGTGGCCTAATCAAAGTCTTACAAAGCTGCAAGATGACATCCTGACTCTTGTATACAATAGCCTGATAATAAAGGCAGGTACGCCATATGCCTCCTTTACCACTATCTATGTGGGTGGCCACTTTCAGGGGGCTATGGAGTTAAACCCCCAGATCCTTCTGTTCAGGGTTCTGCCTTTAACTGGATACTTTTCCTTAACATTTGATCTCCCAAAGTGCAGTCCAAGATTAAACTCCATCTGCCATTTCTCCACGCATATCTGCATCTGATCTATGTCCCATTGTATCCTTTGACAATCTTCTCTGCCATTCCCAACTCCACTGATTTTGGAGTCCACTATCCTTAAATACAGGGAACCTAAACTGCTCCCAGTGCTTCCCCCCAGCTCCTTGTACAGTTACAGTAAGACTATAATCCAACCATCCTGAAACAAGGATGGGAAAAGAGAAAGGGAGGGGGAGCAGCCCGAAGTATCCTTTGACAATCTTCTCTGCCATTCCCAACTCCACTGATTTTGGAGTCCACTATCCTTAAATACAGGGAACCTAAACTGCTCCCAGTGCTTCCCCCCAGCTCCTTGTACAGTTACAGTAAGACTATAATCCAACCATCCTGAAACAAGGATGGGAAAAGAGAAAGGGAGGGGGAGCAGCCCGAAGTCATGGTCCATATTGGCACCAATGACATAGGTAGGAGGAGGGCTGAGGATGTTAGGCAGGCTTTCAGGGAGCTAGGTTGGAAGCTCAGAGTTAGAACGAACAGAGTTGTTGTCTCTGGTTTGTTACCCGTGCCACGTGATAGAGAGTCGAGGAATAGGGAGAGAGAACAGTTAAATGCGTGGCTACAGGGATGGTGCAGGAGGGAGGGAGTCCGGTAT
>NW_025214150.1:21531-36020 GCF_004010195.1 Chiloscyllium plagiosum | reverse complement strand
TCAGTTAACAATATTAATACAAGGGAAAGTAATTGTGTATTTTCAACGTCCTTGTACTTAATAACAATTTGGTTAGCATGGTTTTGTGAAGGGCAGGTCGTGCCTCACAAACCTTATTGAATTCTTTGAAAAGGTGACGAAGGAGGTTGATGAGGGGAAAGCGGTAGATGTGGTATATATGGATTTTAGTAAGGCGTTTGATAAGGTTCCCCATGGTAGGCTACTGCAGAAAATACGGAGATATGGCATTGAGGGTGGGTTGGAGGTTTGGATTAGGAATTGGCTGGATGGAAGAAGACAGAGGGTAGTAGTTGATGGCAAAGTTTCTTCATGGAGTGCCGTCACTAGCGGTGTTCCGCAAGGATCTGTTTTGGGACCATTGCTGTTTGTCATTTTTATAAATGACCTGGAAGAGGGGTTAGAAGGTTGGGTGAGCAAGTTTGCGGATGATACGAAAGTCGGAGGAGTTGTTGACAGTGAGGAAGGATGTGGCAGGTTACAGCAGGATATAGAGAAGCTGCAGAGCTGGGCAGAAAGGTGGCAAATGGAATTCAATGTAGCTACGTGTGAGGTGATTCACTTTGGGAAGAATAACAAAAAGATGGGGTACTGGGCTAATGGTCGGATACTTGGTAGTGTGGATGAGCAGAGGGATCTTGGTGTCCATGTACACAGATCTCTGAAAGTTGCCACCCAGGTAAATAGTGCGGTGAGGAAGGCATATGGCGTACTGGCTTTTATTGGTAGAGGAATTGAGTTCGGGAGTCCTGAGGTCATGATGCAGTTGTATAAGACTCTGGTGCGGCCGCATCTGGAATATTGTGTGCAGTTTTGGTCGCCATACTATAGGAAGGATGTGGAGGCACTGGAACGGGTGCAGAGGAGGTTTACCAGGATGTTGCCTGGTATGGAAGGAAGATCGTATGCGGAAAGACTGAGACACTTGGGGCTGTTTTCATTAGAGAAAAGAAGGTTTAGGGGTGACTTGATTGAGGTGTACAAGATGATTAGGGGGTTAGATAGGGTTGACAGTGTGAACCTTTTCCCGCGTATGGAGTCGGGTATTACAAGGGGGCATAGCTTTAAATTAAGCGGGGGGGAGTAGATATAGGACTGAAGTTAGGGGTAGGTTCTTCACTCAGCGAGTCGTAAGTTCATGGAATGCCCTGCCAGTAGCAGTGGTGGACTCTCCCTCTTTATGGGCATTTAAGCGGGCATTGGATAGGTATATGGAGGATAGTGGGTTAGTACAAGTTAGGTGGGCTTGGATCAGTGCAACATCGAGGGCCAAAGGGCCTGTACTGCGCTGTATTCTTCTATGTTCTATGTAAGACTTCTCTATCCGTGTGTGTACCTCTCGATGTCTCTATCAGCGTGCCTCTCTCTACCCATGGAGCTGTGTGTCGCTCTCTGACTGCCTTCTGATTCAGTGGTGGGCTTTGAATGATGAAAGTATATAAGAACAAATTTGTGCAGATGTTTGCACCATTTTACAATTTCCAGCCACTTTGAAAACAGTCCTCCACTGGCAGAGAGGTTGGGAAGAGGTGCAACTAAAATGCAAGATTCTTCATTCGAAATGGGTGGGAGCCGCACAGCCTGCTTTGACCACGGGGAGGCGGTAGAACAGTAAAAAGGGACACCTCTTGGCTGTGGGTCAGGAGTTACGTGTAGACTAGACTGGGTAACGATGGCAGATTTTCCTTCCTGCAGGGCAGTGGGGAAAAGAGGGTTTCCGATAGATATCGCATACATTCACGAGTTTCCCTGTCACATCCTGATTGAACTCAATTCATTAAATAATCATAAGGGTTTGAATTCCTTCCTCTCGGACTGTCATCTCCCCTCTCCCTTTAAATCTCAACAGGAAGTTAATTTCTAATTCCATCTCTCTTCTACAATTTAAAATCAGACTGACCGAACGGCCAACCAAGGGTAATTAGAAACGGGTAACAGACTGACCTTGCCAGGAAATTCCACATTCCCTGAAGAAGTTGGAAAGAAAATGTTTCAACCAACCTTTGGAATGCTGTCCCTCAGAGCTGTGGGAGCTCAGAGAGGGTGTCCTACAAAAAGCTGAGACGAATAGGTGGTGTACAAGGTAACTGGCCATTTCAATACCTTGTACTCAGCCCAATAGCCATGACCATATTGAGTGGTGGGATAGGTTCAAAGGGCTGAATGGTCTAGTCCTGTTCCAAATTGCTCAGCCAGCACAGCAAGGATGGGAGGGAAGACCAGAGACTGACAACTCCAGGGGTCAGTAGCCAGAGAGACCAAGGGTCACCCCTGTCCTCCCCAAAACCTGTCAACGCAAGGACCCCAACATGGAGAAAGAGACAGCAGCAGATTAAAAATTTATTTATAAACAAACAAAATGTACAGCTACAATCCATTTCTTAATAAAAACATCTCAGCAAAACTCTTAATAAACCCTCCAATCCTGGCACGTGTACAAGAACAGTTTTTTTTTTAAATCATGATTAACCTGGAAAATTGAGACAGGTTCCAAGAGCTAACTGTCCCTTGCTGTGGGATGCTGCTTCTCCAGGTCAGCTCCTCTGCCCACACCAAAGACAGAGATAGAAGGAATGCAGGAGAGAGAGCGCAAGAGAGAACTCCTTCAAAAACAAAATCTTGAGGGAACCGGAGAGGTTTGTATCTCGATTTTTTTAAAAAACCGAAGTGATCTGTTTCAGAACTGGAGGGTTAAAGACCCACAGAAGCAAGCTGCTTTAAAAACCAATCACTCACTCCAATGACCTCCAGGGCCAGAGTGAACCTTCCCAGTTGCTACCCTCCCACCCAACATCCCATAATCTCAAAGGGCCCAGAACACAGATGGACTGAAATATTTGGACACTTTAAATTAGAATTACAGAAAAGGGGATTAACTCAAGCCACCTTGTATTCAGTTCCACTTTTACAAATAAAACCCACTCCACAAGTTACTAACGGCTGATGATAGTCTGCCTTGCCCTATCCCTCCTTAAAACTATAGAGAAAACATGTCTTTTAAACAAAAAACACTAAGTCACAAATCTACAGGTTTATCAAGTGATTAAAAAAATAACAGTCCCAAGCAGTAATTTACATGGCGTTATACAAATGCAATTTCTCGCCCCTTCAATAATAGAGTGATGGCTCTCGTTAAGCTCCTCGGGTGAAGTCTTTTCAAGGGGGTACAAACATCTTCGACAGGGTGAGAGGAGTTCCTTTCTCGCCAGGAGCAGATATAAACTTCATACAAACTCCTTGTTGCTGGTGGCGTTAGATCGGGGTTTGGACTTGGGGTAAGATCGGGGGTAACCATTCTTCTTGGGACACGAGCAACTCAGCATCCCACCACCGATCAGAATGAGGGCAGCGCCTGCCCAATTCACAAAGATGGCAGATCCAAACTCATACCTGGGAAAAAAAAACAGGATCATTACATCTCAATACTGTATTATCCTGGGGGATAGGTCAGTCACTGTATAACACTGGGGTACAGTACTGGTGGGGACAGGCCTGTCACTGTATAACACTGGGGTACAGTCCCAGTGGGGACAGGTCTGTCACTGTATAACACTGGGGTACAGTCCCAGTGGGGACAGGTCTGTCACTGTATAACCCTGGGGTACAGTCCCAGTGGGGACAGGTCTATCAGTGGGAGACAGTAATAAATTAAACAGGGCGTTTGCTGGAGCTGCCTCAGAAGCAGTGCCACAAGAACCTGACGGACTGGTTTGGCAGCAGGTGAACACACTGAGCAGGGCCAATAATGACTGTCACTCAGACTGTGTGGAGTCAATCCTACCCCAGTCCCCTCCCCCCCTCCCCAGAGTAACAGAAAGGGCAATTACTTGGTGTTGACTGGAGTCAGTGGGTTGTAGAAGTCTCGAACTATCTGGTTTCCATACCAAGAGGCACCAATGAGAGCGCAGAGTCCTGGCGAGGGGAGAGAGAGAGAGACTGTTAGTGAGCAGGCAGAACAATTACAGGGAGCAGAGAGCTCCCACACCCACAACTACACGGCCAACCACAACAGGACACCATTCGCAATAAATGAGTTCCTTTGAAAATCATTTGTAAAGTAGGTAAAATGACAAATCTATCGAGCCATGTGGGGATCCACAAACATTCTGCTTTCCGTCAGATGTGTTTTAACTTAATATTTTTAGTTTGGGGTTATTGTGCAGAATACATGCTTCAATGAGAATTATGAATTGGTGACAGAATAACTCCAACTGTTGAAGCTTTTATTTTTACTGAATAATATTTTTATGTCGTCTTTTTGGATTCATTGTACAAAATTGATCAAGATGCCTTTGCACATTTGCAGACAAAGAAATGTGTTCTGAATGTAATCTGCTTTCTGTTATCTTCACTTGTATCGTTTTCAAATAAATGTTCTACAAAATACAAAAAAAATGGGTTCCTTATAAGCACTACTGCAGTTAGGCGGTAGTGTGGGGGTTAATTATTTAAAAAAATAAATGAGTTCCTTCACACAAATAAAACTCCTCCAATTAGAGTGACATTGCCCCCCCCCCCCCTCCCCACCCCACTGTGGGACAGGTTCCTGGGGAGGGGGGTTACATAAAAGACGGAGACAAAGAGTACAAGGTTCAGGGAGGGGGTTCCAGAGATCAGGGTCTAGGCAACTGAAGGCACTGTCCCCAACGGGGGAGCGATGGGGAATCGGGGGATGGTAAAGGGGCTGGAATTGGAGAGGCTGGAGGGGGTTACAGAGATAGGCAGGGGGTGTAAGGGGGTGACAGAGGAGACATGAAACATACAAAACCCTGCCCTGGCAGATTAACAGGGTAGGCACAGAGAGATCTCTGGGTGAGCCCGGGGTGTACCTCAGACCGGGACAGAGGGGCCAGCCACTTCAGACCAAGACAGTGAGGGTCAGGTCACTCAGAAGGACTGAGTGTATCCTTGGAATTCTTCCCCACATCCCTCCCCTCCCCACGCCACGGAGGGCTGTGGAAGCTCAGTCAGAGATTACGTAGACACCAGGCAGGGATCAATGGATCCCAAATCTTGAACAAAGAATGGGAAGTGGGGGACAGTGCTGGAAAATGGCCCTGTGGGGGTAAACACTCATCCCTGGGCCAAGGGAGAGCAGATCAGAGGGGCCGAACTGCCTATTCCCCTGCCCATATCCCTCTGCACATTCCAGTGTAGAAAGACAGCCTCAGAGAGACATGGACACTGGGGATGGGAGTTATACAGAGATGGAAATGTGTTGCTGGAAAAGCGCAGCAGGTCAGGCAGCATCTAGGGAACAGGAGAATCGACGTTTCGGGCATTAGCCCTTCTTCAGGAATCATTCCTGAAGAAGGGCTAATGCCCGAAACTTCGATTCTCCTGTTCCCTAGATGCTGCCTGACCTGCTGCGCTTTTCCAGCAACACATTTCCATCTCTGATCTCCAGCATCTGCAGACCTCACTTTCTCCATGGGAGTTATACCCACAGGCTCACGGACGGGCATGGACACTGGGGACGGGAGTTATACCCACAGGCACACGGACACTGGGGTCGGGAGTTATACCCACATGCCCACGGACGGGCATGGACACTGGGGTCGGAAGTTATACCCACATGCCCACGGACGGGCATGGACACTGGGGATGGGAGTTATACCCACAGGCTCACGGACAGGCATGGACACTGGGGATGGGAGTTATACCCACAGGCTCACAGACCGGCATGGGAGTTATACCCACAGGCCCACAGATGGGCATGGACACTGGGGATGGGAGTTATACCCACAGGCTGATGGACGGGCATGGACACCGGGGATGAGACTTACACCCACAGGCACACGGACACTGGGGACGGGAGTTATACCCACAGGCACACGGACACTGGGGGTGGGAGTTATACCCACAGACTTACCTGCCAGGATAAATGTGATGCCGCCACCCATCGCGATCCGAGACTTTTTGACCTTGTCATCTCCACCGCACTTGGTGCACTTCATACCCACTGAGCTGATGCCCACAGCGAGGACACCAACGACAATACCCACCACCATCAGGGCACGGGTGGCCTGCAGTGAGGCTGGAAGAGAGAAGGAGGGTGTTAGATCAGAGTCAACAGGAAACTCCCAACTCCCAACCACAGACAGCAGCAGGAGGCCATTCTGTCCCTGGGAATTCTCTGCCGTGCTGTCAGAACCGCTTGGCATTTCAACTCCTGTCTGTCTCCCTCCTTTCAAGGGACTTTAAGCGAGACTCAGACTCCATTGTCCCTATCCAATCACGTCATCATCATAAGGCCCTTCAGAACAGATTGATCCCTCCCAGATCCCAGATTTCCACACAAGTGAGTACAGAGACAAGCCTGTCCATAATACAGATGCCACCAGGACAGGTCAGACTTAAATGGGCTAAATGGCCTCCCTTAGTCCTGTACTGGTGTTGGGTGGACTCCCTCAAAGTGTTTTTTTTTTTAAAAAAGAAATGGAATTTAATCAAAATCCACTCCATTCACTTTGGTGTCAAAATGATCACCATTTTGAGCCCTGGGGGCAGCACAGCACAGGCAGGGGGGCTGAATGGCCTCAAAGCAATGGATAAAGTGAGGTCTGCAGATGCTGGAGATCAGAGCTGAAAATGTGTTGCTGGAAAAGCGCAGCAGGTCAGGCAGCATCCAGGGAGCAGGAGAATCAACGTTTCGGGCATAAGCCCTTTCAGCTCAAAGCAATGGATAGTGGGCCTCAGGCAGGAGTGAGGGGATAGCTTGGGGTGGGCTAGGAACCCCTCTGGGAAAGGGGGCTGGGTCTGACAGTGCACAGAGCGATCCCACAGCTGTTTCCTCCAGTGGGGGAAGAAATAAAAACCCACACAAGAGGACAGGGCAGGGTATATGTAAAGGTAGACATGCTCCCCATAGCTGTGGGGGCAGGGGGGGGCCTGAAAACCACACACACACACACACGAGTGTCCAGTCTCTCTCACCCACAACTTGGCACAGGTAATCAGTCATTGTAAAGTAACTGCTTCTCTGAACAAGGAAGGTGTGGTAAGGACTGGTTTAAACCAGAAAGTTCTCTTCCTCACAGGTCACACAGCCTCCCCCTCCCCCTCCCCACAGCAATCAGCATTTTCCAGAAAACCACTTCCAAAACCACAGGCAAATCCTGGGAGGAAGAAGGTGCATTTGAGACAAGCAGAAACTCAATCAAACCACTTCCTCATCGTCTCCCCCACCCTCCCTCCCTAGCAGCGCCTCACTCCACCCTCCCTCCTCACCCAGCCAGCACTCACCCAGCCCGAACCTCACTCACTCCCTCCCTCCCTCCTCACCCAGCCCGAACCTCACTCACTCCCTCCCTCCTCACCCAGCCCGAACCTCACTCACTCCCTCCCTCCCTCCTCACCCAGCCCGAACCTCACTCACTCCCTCCCTCCTCACCCAGCCCGAACCTCACTCACTCCCTCCCTCCCTCCTCACCCAGCCCGAACCTCACTCACTCCCTCCCTCCTCACCCAGCCCGAACCTCACTCACTCCCTCCCTCCCTCCTCACCCAGCCCGAACCTCACTCACTCCCTCCCTCCTCACCCAGCCCGAACCTCACTCACTCCCTCCCTCCCTCCTCACCCAGCCCGAACCTCACTCACTCCCTCCCTCCTCACCCAGCCCGAACCTCACTCACTCCCTCCCTCCCTCCTCACCCAGCCCGAACCTCACTCACTCCCTCCCTCCCTCCTCACCCAGCCCGAACCTCACTCACTCCCTCCCTCCCTCCTCACCCAGCCCGAACCTCACTCACTCCCTCCCTCCCTCCTCACCCAGCCCGAACCTCACTCACTCCCTCCCTCCCTCCTCACCCAGCCCGAACCTCACTCACTCCCTCCCTCCCTCCTCACCCAGCCCGAACCTCACTCACTCCCTCCCTCCCTCCTCACCCAGCCCGAACCTCACTCACTCCCTCCCTCCCTCCTCACCCCGACTTACCTCCTTACACTCCCTCCCTCCCTCCTCACCCAGCCCGAACCTCACTCACTCCCTCCCTCCTCACCCAGCCCGAACCTCACTCACTCCCTCCCTCCCTCCTCACCCAGCCCGAACCTCACTCCAACACTGCCCAGTCCCTCCAGACCTCCCTCGCTGGTCTCACTTGGATTAGCGAGTCACTCCTTCCATTAGAAAGGCAACGAGTTGCTCGGAGATGCCCTCCCAGCCCAGAACCCCCGGTACCTGACACATTCCCCACGCTCAGTGATTCCAGGGCACCACAACATTAGCTGGGGCTGGGGGAGCATGTGAATGGCAATTCTTAGACTGCTGTTTTGCCCTTGGGAAGGTCTGGACTCAGCTGCTAAACCCCAGAGAAAAACTCAATTCCCTGAATCTTGGAGAAGGGTTGACACATGGATTTTAGGAATCGTTGACCGACTGTGGTGCTGGGAATTCACGAGACCACATCCCAGTAAATCGAGGGGGAGTGGTCTCCCCAGATTCCCGTCCTTATAACAAACAGCCAGAGCTGCTCTGCCCCAGGGCGGACCCCAGTTGGTCTTACAAGCCCACCCTCTGCAAGTCACCTGGGTTCCCAGTAACATCCTGCGGGGATGGAAACCTCAGCCTGAAATGGGCCCCACACGTGACTCCAGGCCCAGAGCCTGGCCAGCTCCTCTGTTGCGAGTGAGCACACCAACCCATCTCCAAATGGCCAATCAATGTAGGGTTTCCCATGGCCCCCAACCCCCACCCAGAACAAAAATGTGTTTCAAAAAGAAACAAATAAACCCAAGAGTGTGATTGTGCAACCACTTCATGTGGAAGCTAATCAGGTCACACTGGCAGCCATCTTGGAGAGATAACATCCTGACAGGAAACTGGAAGGAAAAGATCCCAAATTGGCTAACTTTACCATGCTCCCACACAGAGGGGGAATGGGACTCTCACTTTTCACCAGGAAATGATTAGATTCCCTGCAGTGTGGATACAGGCCATTTGGCCCAACAAGTCCATACTGACCCTCTGAAGAGTAACTCACCCAGACCCATTTCCCTCTGACTAGTGCACCAACCCTGTAGGTAATTGAGCATGGCCAATTCACCTGACCTGCACATCTTTGGACTGTGGTAGGAAACCGGAGCAGACCCACACAGACACTGGGAGAACGTGCCATCTCCACACAGAGTCACCCAAGGCAGGAATCGAACCAGAGTCCCTGGTGCCAAGAGGCAGCAGCGCTGACCACTGAGTCATCTATGGGAGATCCACAAAACCATTGTTTGGGTCCCTGGGACTTGTATCGATTCAAGGCAGGGGGTGTTAGGGGCAGATTGAAGCCATTCGGCCAGTCCACGTCAATGCCAGCTTTCAACCAGCCAGAGAAGGGACAGCATTACTCCAGCCATGAGGGTTCAAAGCTCCAATACAGTGCCAATGGAAATGAGGGGCATTAAGTGGCCAACCAGCAACAACCAGGGGAGGTGAGAAAGCTCAGAGACGCCAGGCATCTCCAAATCTCTGCCCAGGCAGTGCCGAACCCTGGAGACAGCCAACCAGCTTGGCCGAGGCTTGAACCCATTCCCCAGACCCAAGCAGAGGGCCCCTCCCAGCCTCTCCTCCCGGTGGGGGTGGGAAGGGGCGGTACAGAGGCCAGCTCCAGCCTGGTTCTCACCCATCCCTGCACTCCCCCACCCCTCCCTCGCCCCAGGCTCTCGCTACTCTTTGGAAAGCAGTCAGGAAAATCAGGATCCACCCAGTCACAATAGGTGGGGCTAGGAAATCTCCTGGTTCTGCGAGGGCAGGGGGGGGGGGGGGGGGGGGGGGAAAGTGTTTTAAACTTCTGGAGGATCTCTTTCTCCCCCACCTCCACAGGGAGTGGGGAAATTTGCCATCAGTTCCTGCTCACGGTGAAATCTTCTCTGCTCCAAATGCCAACTGCCCCAACTGACAGGGCTGCTACCCTTCAGGGGCATGAGAAATCATTGATGCCCCAGCATCACCCTGCCATGCCAGCCCCCCACCACAGTGAGGTGCTGGACTTCAAATCCCACTCCAGCCTACTCTTACGCTCTCCAATCTCTAGCTGTTTATATAACCTCTCCAAATCAAACAGTATTGTTTTATGGTCCCCTTTTATTGTCAGACTAATCTGATCTCCCAACATTGAGGGTTATCAATATTTATGTTTAAAATTCCCTCAGCCTGATAAGATAAAAGCCAGATTCAAAATGGCTCCCAGCAAAAGAAAACAGAACCCAGGAGTTTGAACGTCCCCCACACCTCACTCAGGCATCAGTTACAAGATTTAGTGACCCTGCTCCCCCCCCCCCCCAGAACCAGGGGCTAGATTCAGGGACCCAGACACTGTCAAAAATCAAACTAAGACAACCTTCCCTCTCTCCCCCAGGTGCAGGAGCCACACGGAATACAAACAAAGACCAGTAAACCCACCATTTCAGAAAGTATTTGTGCCAATCCTCAAACAGGTGGACAGAGAGGGAGAGCGTGAGCACGAGAGAGATTAATAGAGGGCAAAGTGGAGGTCATGTACAAAAATAAGCAATAAAAAAAATAATTAAAATCCCCATAAAGTAGATTTAAAATAAACAACTTCAAGAGAAATTAAAAACAGAAGTCTCCAACAAGGCACCAATTCAATACTTTGAGAGAGAGAGAGAGTCTCAGCTCAATCCCCTCAAGTTCTCTTTCTCACACACACAGACAAAGAGGGGGGAAAAAGGAGAGACTGATACAGAAGTAAGGCACATACAGATATAAACACACACACACACACAGAGACAAAAGGAACTAGTTAGGGGTGGGGGGAGAAGAAAGAAAGAGCCCCCACACAGAAATACACAGAGGAAGGGAGACACACAAATATAGACTCAGACAGAGAAAGATAAACAGAGACACAGACAGAAAGAGAGACAAAGAGAGGATGTGAAAGACAGAAACTAATAGAGACACATAGGGACAGAAAGAGAGGGAAATGGGGAATATGAACCAGAGAAAGCAAGAGGGAGACACACTCACTCAGAGACAGAGAGCCAGTCTTAGAGTAAATTACATTCCGCCCTCCTAGACTCACCTCCCAGAGCTAGAATAGAGTCATACACCTTGCACTGGATCTGTCCTGTGCTCTGGTACACACAGTTCATCCACAGCCCCATGTACACAGCCTGAGCTGTGATAATGTTGTCCCCGGCGTAACTAGACATCTTCCACTGGGGCATGATGGTACTCGCTACCAGGGCTATCCATCCTAACAGAGCCAGAGTAAAGCCGAGAATTTGCAGTCCGGAGTTAGCCATGAGGCAGGGGAGACAGGGAGAATCAAACAGCCCGGAGCCCAGCACAAAGAGAAACCTTCCTCAATTCAAACTCCCAGCGACCACGCAGCGCACCGTCACTCCTGGAGCTCTCCAACACCTTCTAACCTGCCCCACCTTCTCTACCTGTATATAAAAACCAGAGGGGAGGGCTTCGGGAACGCGCCCCGCCCCCCCTCGGGGACGCGCACCAGGTTTCGATTAGGAAATCAGAGTTTCGTGAGGAACAGAGAAAGAGAACTTCAAACATCATTAAAACCAAAACCCCTTTCTCACCTCCACCGTCTCTGAGCACAAACAGACATCCTGTTCTACCTCCAAAGCCCCGTCAAAACAAACCTCTCAAGAGTTTGCAATAAAACAACCGACGGGGTTGTTCACACGTTAATTATTAAGGGACACACAAATTATCTGCCAGTAGTTCAAATTTAAAAACCCCAACTGTTTGCCTGGAGTGTGGGAGGTTGAGGGGTGACCCTCATAAAACCATGAGGGGTAGAGATAAGGAGAATGGCAAGGGCTTATCTCTAGGGATGGGGGATTTTTTTCAAGACTTGGGGGCTGGTGAGAGGAGATAGATTTAAAAAAAAGAACGTGAGGGGCCAATGAGTGGTTGGTGTGTGGAATGAGCTTCCTGAGGAAGTGATGGATGTGGGGACAGTTACAATATTTAAAGGGCATTTGGAGAAGTCCATGACTGGGAAAGGTTTGGAGGGGTATGGGCCTGGAGCAGGCAGGCGGGACTGGTTTGGTTTGGGGTTAGGGTCAGCACGGACTGGTTGGGCCGAAGGGTGTGTTTCTGTGCTGGCTGACTCTCTTCACATCCCTGTCCAAATGTATTTTAAACATTGCAACTGAACCTGCATCCACCACTTCCTCTGGCAGCTCATTCCACACACAAACCACTCTCTGTGTTAAAAGTTAAGGTCTCTTTTTATATCTTTCCCCTCTCATCTTAAACCTATGCCCTCTAGTTCTGGACTCCCCCACCCCAGGGAAAAGACTTTGTCTATTTATCCTCTCCACGCCCCCTCATGATTTTATAAACTGCTATAAGGTCATCCCCTCAGCCTCCGACGCTCCAGGAAAACAGCCCCAGCCTGTTCAGCCTCTTCCTATAAATGAACTCTCCATTCCCAGCAACATCCTGGTAAGTCTCTTCTGAACCCCCTCCAGTTTAATAATGCCCTTCCTATAACAGGGTGACCAGAACTGGACACAGTATTCCAGAAGAAGCCTCACCAATGTCCTGTACAACCTAAACGTGACATCCCAACTCCAACATTCAAAGGACTTTTAGGCTCTTAAGCTCATTAGGTCATTAGGGGCTGGAGGGGGTTACAGAGATAGGAGAATGTAGGGGCAGGAGGGGGTTACAGAAATAGGGAAGGGGTGTAGGGGGTTACAGAGATAGGGAGGGGTGTAGGGGGTTACAGAGTTAGGGAAGGGGTGTAGGGGCTGGAGGGGGTTACAGAGATTGGGAGGGGGTTGGTACGGGGTCCCTGTGAGAGTTGTGCTGTGGATAGTGGAGGGCCAGATGACCTCGAGGTTGAGGAGGGTAAAATCTGGAGGTGATTCTGGGAGTGTGTCCAAATGTTTGAGTGTGGAGTTACTGAGTCAAGAGTGTGGCGCTGGAAAAGGCAGTATTCGAGGAGCAGGAGAGTTTTGAGGGAGCCTCATGTCATCTTCCGACCTCTCGGAGCAGAGGGGCTGGGCTGCACCAGCCATTGTACCCACAGCTTGAGGGAGCAGCCCGTTCTGAGCTGGGTGGGGAGGAGGGTTGGGACAGCATTCTGTAACAGACCGATTGTCACTCTGATGTGGCAGTTCCCATTGAGCTGTTAAACATTAACAGGGATCTGTTGATTGTTAACTCCCAGCTCCTGATCCTTGTATAAACAGTGAGTGAGGGCTGGGTTTAATCTCACCTACAGGAGATGAGGAACCTTTCTCCTGCTCTGGGGTAGGTTACCCCCAGCCTCAGCAAGCCCCTCACTCACTTACTGACTCTGCTGAAGGGGGCTAGGCAGTTCCGCTGCTGTACCTGGTGGGGAAAATGGTGTGTGAAAGGGAAATTAACCCCCATGTGATCTCCTCTTCCCTTTTATTATTCTCTGGAAATTGTGTGCAGCCCCATGGTCAGACTCCAGTCTAGTGTTGCCTCTAATCCACAAACCAGCCTGTATCTCTGATGGACAAACGCAAACTCTCTGTACATCTCCAATCCCTCCAGGCAAAGTTTCAATCCCACCAGGGATACTCCTCTCTCTCTCTCATTTGTCTGTTTCACCTCATTGCTATTTCTCACCTCTGGCCCTGTCTATCACTCCCTCTCACCGTCTCTCCTTATTCCTCTCTATCTCTCTCTCTCTCTCTCTCTCTCTCTCGTTCTCTGTCACCCCTCAGTCTGTCTGTCTCTCCTCTTCTTATACTGTCCCTCTATCTCTGTCTCTCTCTCTCTCTCTCAATCTCTCTCTCTCTCTCTGCCTCTCATCTCTCTCTCTCTGTTTATCCTTTTCTGTTCCTCTCTCGGCTGCATTTCTCTCTCTCTCTCTCGTCTCTCTCAGTTTCTCTACCTCTCTTGTTCTGTTTGCTTTTAAATTTAAAAGATTTTTAGTCATTTGCAGGACATGGGCATCGCTGGCTGGGCTCAGCATTTCCTGCCCGTCCCTAGTTGCCCCTTGAGTAAGTGGGGGTGAGCTGGCTTCTTGACCCGCTGCAGTCCATGTGCTGTAGAGTCATTGAGTGATAGAGATGTACAGCACGGAAACAGACCCTTCGGTCCAACCCGTCCATGCCGACCAGAATATCCCAACCCAATCTAGTCCCACCTGCCAGCACCCGGCCCATATCCCTCCAAACCCTTCCTATTCATATACCCATCAAAATGCCTCTTAAATGTTGTAATTATACCAGCCTCTACCATTTCCTCTGGCAGCTCATTCCATACACGTACCACCCTCTGGGTGAAAAAGTTGCCCCTTCGGTCTCTTTTATATCTTTCCCCCCTCACCCTAAACCTAGGCCCTCTAGCTCTGGACTCCCCGACCTCAGGGAAAAGACTTTGTCTATTTACCCTATCCATGCCCCTCATAATTTTGTAAACCTCTATAAGGTCACCCCTCAGCCTCTGATGCTCCAGGGAAAACAGTCCCAGCCTGTTCAGCCTCTCCCTGTAGCTCAGATCCTCCAACCC
>NW_025214150.1:13894-21136 GCF_004010195.1 Chiloscyllium plagiosum | reverse complement strand
CCACTTCTCAGCCCATTGGCCCAGCTGGTCCAGATCCTGTTGTAATCTGAGGTAACCCTCTTCGCTGTCCACTACACCTCCAATTTTGGTGTCATCTGCAAACTTACTAACTGTACCTCTTAATGTTCACATCCAAATCATTTATTTATAGGGTAGACCCACAATGTTGCTTAGGGAGGGAATTCCAGGATTCTGACCCAACAATACTGAAGGAATGGTGATATATTTCCAAGTCAGGATGCTGAGGGACTCGGAGGGGAACTTGCAGGGGGTGGGGTTCCCATGTATCTGCTGCCCCTTGTCCTTCTTGATGGAAGTGGCCGTGGGTTTGGAAGGTGCTGCCTGAGGATCTTTGATGAGTTTCTGCAGCGCATCTTGTAGCTGGTACACACTGCTGCTACTGAGCATCGGTGGGTAAGGGAGGGAGGGGATGTTTGTGGGTGTGGGGCCAATCAAGCGGGGGCTGCTTTGTCCCTGGATGGTTTTGAGCTTCTTGAGTGTTGTTGGAGCTGACCCCATCCAGGGGCAAGTGGGGAGTATTCCCTCACCCTCCTGACTTGTGCCTTGTAGATGGTGGGACAAGCTTTGGGAAGACAGGAGGGGAGTTACTCACTGCAGGATTCCCAGCCTCTGATCTGCTCTTGTAGTCACTGTGTTTATATCGCGAGACAGGTTCAGTTTCTAGGCAACCCTAGTAACACTGAAGATAATGATGGTGGGGGATTCAGCGATGATAATGAAATTTAATATCAAAGACCAATGGTTGGATTCTCTCTTGTTGGCAATCGTCATTGTCTGGCATTAACATTACCTGTCACTTGTCAGCCCAAGCCTGGATATTATCCAGATCTTGCTACATTTGAACATACGGACTGCTTCAGTATCTGAGGAGTCATGAATGGTGCTGGACATTTTGCAATCATTGGGAAGAAAGTGAGGACTGCAGATGCTGGAGATCAGAGCTGAAAATGTGTTGCTGGAAAAGCGCAGCAGGTCAGGCAGCATCCAAGGAACAGGAGAATCGACATTTCGGGCATAAGCTCTTCTTCAGGAATGAGGAAAGTGTGCCAAGCAGGCTAAGATAAAAGGTAGGGAGGAGGGACTTGGGGGAGGGGCGTTGGAAATGCGATAGGTGGAAGGAGGTCAAGGTGAGGGTGGTAGGCCGGAGTGGGGTGAGAGCGGAGAGGTCAGGAAGAAGATTGCAGGTTAGGAAGGCGGTGCTGAGTTCGAGGGATTTGACTGAGACAAGGTGGGGGTAAGGGAAATGAGGAAACTGGAGAAATCCGAGTTCATCCCTTGTGGTTGGAGGGTTCCTAGGCAGAAATGATGTGTGTGGAGGTGCAGGTGAATTTGTGGTGGATATGGAAGTAAGGGGGGAGGTGTGGGCGCAAGTTTTGCATTTCTTGCGGTTGCAGGGGAAGGTGCCGGGAGTGGAGGTTGGGTTGGTGGGATATATTTCCCTCCCCTCCCCTATCAGCGTTCCAAAAAGACCACTCCCTCCGTGACTCCCTCGTCAGGTCCACACCCCCCACCATCCAGCATCTGCAGTCATTGTTTTTACCTCGTTGATTTTAACCCTACTGCGAATCCTCTTACAAGGGTGCCTGCCTTGAAGAAGTTTTCCTCCTCTCTCTACAAGAATCTCAGTGAGTCTCTCTCTCACTGCAACTCCCAGGTCATCTCCTCTGCCCTGAAGCTCTTCAATCATGTCCTGAAACAGAGTACTTCCTTTCCACCTTTCTACCTTCCCCCACCCTCCTCTCTGACCTATCACCTTCATCCCCACCCCCACTCACCTATTGTACTCTATGCTACTTTCTCCCCACCCCCACCCTCCTCTCATTTATCTCTCCACCCTCCAGGCTCCCTGCCTGTATTCCTGATGAAGGGCTTTTGCCCGAAACGTCGATTTTCCTGCTCCTTGGATGCTGCCTGATCTGCTGTGCTTTTCCAGCACCACTCTGATCTAAACCCCTACTCTTCAGAGGGTCGGTGTGGACTGCTTGGGCCTGTTTCCACACTGTAGGGAATCTAATCTAACTGGACAGAGCAGAGAGGGTCAAACTGTTCCTGCTCATACAAGAACCAAGGATAGAGAGGGCCACAGATTTAACATGATTTGCAGAAGAAGCAGGAATAATGTAAGGAAGAGCTGATACAACCAATGACGGCTTTGGGTCAGGAATGGACAGCGATTGTAACAGGGCTAGCCAGGCTATGAGCTTCCTGCCTGGGACTGTTAACCTGGTCCAACCAGGGAATCCTGGCTGACAGATAGAAACAGGGGGATTAGCGATTCTGCTCGCTCTGAGGGAACTGGATCACTCTCCCCGTGTTCACAAAGGGCGACTTGGTGACAGGATCCCAGCTTCTGGGGTGTTATTTCAGAATACAATCGCTGGAAATGGTGGGGGCTATTCCTCAGTGGAGGCCCCCCAGAGGGGCCTTGCATGGTCATTTGGAGAGAAATGGTGTTTCTGGAGATGGGGGAGAAACAGGCCACAAACTCTCAGTAATGCTGCTCGTTTAACTTGGCTAGTGCAGGCAATGATAGGCTGAATAGCCTCCCGTACACCACAATCCTGCTTTGATGTCTCTGTCAGTCTTTCAGCTTCTCTCTCTCTCTTACCTCTCTTTCTCTGTCCTCCTCTCTCATTCTTCCTCTCTCTCTCTACCTCACTCTATCTCTCTCTCTCTATATCTCTCCCTCCCTCTCTTTCTCTCTCTATACTTCTCTCTCCCCCCATATCTCTGTCCTCCTCTTTCTCCCTCTCTCCTCTTCTACACCTCTCTCCCTGGCCTTCTCTCTATCTCCCTCCCTCTCTTTCTCTATCTCTCTATACCTCTCTCTCCCCAGCTTTCTCTCTATCTCCCTCCCTCTCTCTCTCTCTCCCTCTCTCTGTCTCTGCGTGTGTATGTCTCCCTGTGTTTATTTCGCTCGATATTGCACTCTCCTCTTTGTGTTTCTGTCTTTCTTCACGCTGTCTCTCTCTTTCTCGTTCTCTCCCTCTCCCTGCCTACTCTCTCCGAGGATGAAGGGGAGTCTCGATGACGTCAGGGCTGAAGCTGAAACTGTGGTATTGGCGACAGAAACCCGAATCATTCAGCAATGCATGATGTCACCCGATTCTCCCCAGTGGAGGAGCGATGAGTCATTCCTTCCGGAGAAAGAGAGAGATGGAGAGAGAGAGAGAGACGGAGGGAGTTTGTCACTGCCAGTTGACGTAGGCATGCTGACGAATGCAGTTTGTCAGAGACAATGATGCAGTAGATATCCTACGAAACCACACTGACAAAGCAAGGCCCAGGCTTGAGGCCTAGTCTGTAAAACGCAGGGCAGAAGGAGGACATTCAGCCCCTCACTCCTGCGATGTCATTCGATCCCATCCTGGCTGAGCTCGGACAATCCCACCACTGATCCTATCCAAAAGGCTTCGCAACCAACCAGCCCATCTCCGACAGTCAGGTGGTAGTGATAGGTCACCTGATGGAGGTGACCAAAGCCTGCATTAGGCCTCAGAGCAGCCTCATGGCCTGTGAATGGGTGGAGCACCTGGATGGAAATCACAGACCTTTTCTTTCCCAGATGGGGGATAAACCCCAAAATCCCCACACAATCCATTTGGGACAGTGATCAGGAGCAGGAATCCCCCCCTAACCCAGGCCTCACTGTGACAGTGAACAGGAATCCCCCCTAACCCAGGCCTCACTGTGACAGTGAACAGGAATCCCCCCGAACCCAGGCCTCACTGGGACAGTGATCAGGAATCCTCCCTAACCCAGGCCTCACTGGGACAATGATCAGGAATCCTCCCTAACCCAGGTCTCACTGGGACAGTGACCAGGAATCCCCCCTAACCCAGGGTTCACTGGGACAGTGACCAGGAATCACCCCTAACCCAGGGCTCACTGGGACAGTGATCAGGAATCCCCCCGAACCCAGGGCTCACTGGGACAGTGATCAGGAATCCTCCCTAACCCAGGGCTCACAGGGACAGTGATCAGGAATCCCCCCTAACCCAAGGCTCACTGGGACAGTGATCAGGAATCCCACCGACCCAGGGCTCACTGGGACAGTGATCAGGAATCTCCCCTCACTCAGGGTTCACTGGGACAGTGATCAGGAATCCTCCCTAACCCAGGGCTCACTGGGACAGTGATCAGGAATCCCCCCTAACCCAAGGCTCACTGGGACAGTGATCAGGAATTCCCTCCTAACCCAGGGCTCACTGGGACAGTGACCAGGAATCCTCCCTAAGGCAGGGCTCATTGGGTCAGTGATCAGGAATTCCCCCTAACCCAGGCCTCACTGGGACAGTGATCAGGAATCCTCCCTAACCCAGGGCTCACTGGGACAGTGACCAGGAATCCACCCTAAGACCAGGCTCATTGGGTCACTGATCAGGAATTCCCCCTAACCCAGGGCTCACTGGGACAGTGACCAGAAATCCACCCTAAGGCTGGGCTCATTGGGTCAGTGAACAGGAATTCCCCCTAACCCAGGGCTCACTGGGACAGTGATCAGGAATTCCCCCGAACCAGGGCTCACTGGGACAGTGATCAGGAATTCCCCTTAACCCAGGCCTCACTGGGACAGTGATCAGGAATTCCCCTTAACCCAGGCCTCACTGTGACAGTGATCAGGAATCCCCCCTAACCCAGGGCTCACTGGGACAGTGATCAGGGGCAGGGGGAGGAGAACTTCAAGATGTACAGTCACCTGCTCTCTGTCTCTCTCTCTCACACACACACACCTTCCCCCCTCTCTCTGTGTCTCCCTGTGTCTGTGCCTCTTCCCCTCCTGTGACACCTCATTACAGAGTGCAAAAGGGTATGGTGACAGGGTTGGGGTGGGGTGAAGGGAGTTGGTAAACAAATTGAAACACTAACAACCATCTGATTACAAACGAGAGCCACTTTGTCAGAGAAGCTTCCGGTAAATTGGAGAGAACTGGCAAAACAGGAAAATCCACTCTGAGAGGGAGGGATTGTAAACATGATTCCAATACAACACCAGGAATTAATTACCAGGACTGGGAGTCATAGCAACCGGGGCTACATTCAAGGCATTACAGAATCCAAAGAGACACAAACAACTGCACTCTGGGAGGGTCAACGCTGAGGGAGTGGACACTGTCGGAGGGTCAGTGCTGAGGGAGTGCTGCACTCTCGGGGGGTCAGTGCTGAGGGAGTGAGCACTGTCGGAGGGTCAGTGCTGAGGGAGTGGACACTGTCGGAGGGTCAGTGCTGAGGGAGTGCTGCACTGTCAGAGGGTCAGTGCTGAGGGAGTGAGCACTGTCAGAGGGTCAGTGCTGAGGGAATGCTGCATTGTCAGAGGGTCAGTGCTGAGGGAGCAGGCACTATCGGAGGGACAGTGCTGAGGAAGTGGGCACTGTCAGAGTGGCAGTGCTGAGGGAGCGAGCACTGACAGAGGGTCAGTGCTGAGGGAGCGGGCACTGTCGGAGGGGCAGTGCAGAAGGAGTGCCGCACTGTTGGAGAGTCAGTGCTGAGGGAGCATTGCACTGTCCGAGGGTCAGCACTGTGGAACACCACATTGTCGGAGGGTCAGTGCTGAGGGGTGCCGCACTATTGGAGGGTCAGTGCTGAGGGAGTGCCGCACCGTTGGAGGGTCAGTGCTGAGGGAGCACCGCATTCTTGGAGGGTCAGTGCTGAGGGAGTGCCGCACTGTCGGAGGGTCAGTGCTGAGGGAGTGCTGCACTGTCGGAGGGTCAGTGCTGAGGGAGCGGGTACTGTCAGAGGGGCAGTGCTGAGGGAGCGGGCACTGTGAGAGGGTCAGTGCTGAGGGCATGGGCACTGTCAGAGGGTCAGTGCTGAGGGAGCGGGCACTGTCAGACGGGCAGTGTTGAGGGAGCGCCGCATTGTCGGAGGGTACGTGCTGAGGGAGCGCCGCACTGTCGGAGTGTCAGTGCTGAGGGACCGCCGCACTGTTTGAGGGTCAGTGCTGAGGGAGTGGGTACTATCGGAGGGTCAGTGCTGAGGGAGCGCCGCACTGTCGGAGGGTCAGTGCTGAGGGAGTGGGCACTGTCGGAGGGTCAGTGCTGAGGGAGTGCCACAGGGTCGTAGGGTCAGCACTGCGGGAACACCACGCTGTTGGAGGGCCAGTCCTGAGGGAGTGGGCACTATCGGAGGGTCAGTCCTGAGGGAGCGCCGCACTGTCGGAGGGTCAGTGCTGAGGGAGTGCCACAGGGTCGTAGAGTCAGCACTGCGGGAACACCACCCTGTCGGAGGGTCAGTGCTGAGGGAGCGCCGCACTGTTGGAGGGTCAGTGCTGAGGGAGTGGGCACTATCGGAGGGTCAGTCCTGAGGGAGCGCCGCACTGTCGGAGGGCCACAGGGTCATAGGGTCAGCACTGCGGGAACACCACGCTGTCGTAGGGTCAGCACTGCGGGAACACCACGCTGTCGGAGGGTCAGTGCTGAGGGAGTGGGCACTATCGGAGGGTCAGTGCTGAGGGAGCGCCGCACTGTCGGAGGGTCAATGCTGAGGGAACACCGCACTGTCGGAGGGTCAGTGCTGAGGGAGCGCCACACTGTCGGAAGGTCAGTGCTGTGGAAGCAGCGCACAGTCGGAGGGTCAGTGCTGAGGGAGTGGGCACTGTCGGAGGGTCAGTGCTGAGGGAGCACCGCACTGTCGGAGGGTCAGTGCTGAGGGAGCACTACACTGTCGGAGGGTCAGTGCTGACGGAGCACTGCAATTTCGGGGGGTCAGTGCTGAGGGAGCACCGCACTGTTGGAGGGTCAGTGCTGAGGGAGCACCGCACTGTCGGAGGGTCAGTGCTGAGGGAGTGGGCACTGTCGGAGGGTCAGTGCTGAGGGAGCACCGCACTGTCGGAGGGTCATTGCTGAGGGAGCACCGCACTGTCGGTGGGTCAGTGCTAATGGAATATTGTCCCAAGGCAGGGCTGGCCCATCAATACAAGGAATGACCACAATCCACTGGGATCCTGCTGTGCATACTCCAATCGCCAATCGCCCCTCCAATCGCCACCAGGACAGAACACCACTGGTCCTCACCACCACCCCACCAACCTCTATATACATCATATCATCCGTCGTCATTTCCGCCACCTCCAAACGGACCCCACGACCAGGGATATATTTCCCTCCCCTCCCCTATCAGCGTTCCGAAAAGACCACTCCCTCCATGACTCCCTTGTCAGGTCCACACCCCCCACCAACCCAACCTCCACTCCCAGCACCTTCCCCTGCAACCGCAAGAAAT
>NW_025214150.1:2122-13115 GCF_004010195.1 Chiloscyllium plagiosum | reverse complement strand
GCCCCTCATGATTTTATAAACCTCTATAAGGTCACCCCTCAGCCTCCGACGCTCCAGGGAAAACAGCCCCAGCCTGTTCAGCCTCTCCCTGTAGCTCAAACCCTCCAACCCTGGCAACATCCTTGTCAATCTTTTCTGAACCCTTTCAAGTTTCACAACATCTTTCCGATAGGAAGGAGACCAGAATTGCATGTAATATTCCAACAGTGGCCTAACCAATGTCCTGTACAGCCGCAACATGACCTCTTAACCCCTGTACTCAATACTCTGACCAATAAAGGAAAGCATACCAAACGCCGCCTTCACTATCCTATCTACCTGAGACTCCACTTTCAAGGAGCTACGAACCTGCACTCCAAGGTCTCTTTGTTCAGCAACACTCCCCAGGACCTTACCATTAAGTGTATAAGTCCTGCTCTGATATCTTAGTGCTGAACCTTTACCTCTTATCCTTAAACTTTGACCTTTGGTTCTGGTCTTTCCCCAGCAGAGGGGAGAGCCTGCCTACATCTAAGCTGTCGGGTCATGCTGCTTTTGATGAGGTTTCCCCCTCATTTTTCTAATTCCCAGTGAATACAATCCCAACTGTGTTAATCTCTCCTCCTGCATCAGTCCTGCCATCCCAGCAATCAAGTTGGAAAACAGAAACTCAGCAGGTCTGGCAGCACCCGTGGGAAGAAAGCAGGGTTAATGTTTCACATCCCGTGACTCTTGATCAGAACTGATAGCAGCTCAGAAGATGGAGCCAGGGGTGTGGTGAGGAGATAGGTAGAGACAGAGACCAGAGAGAGAGAGGGGGAGGTGAAAGAGATAAACAGGCAAAGGGATTATTCATAATAAGCCTGGACAGAAGAGACACTGAGTAAGTCCCTGATGGCTCAGTAGTTAGCATAGAGTCATAGAGCTGTACAGCACGGAAACAGACCCTTCGGTCCAACCCGTCCATGCCGACCAGACATCCTAATCTAATTTAGTGCCATTTGCCAGCACTTGGCCCATATTCCTCCAAACCCTTCCTATTCATATTCAAATGCCTTTTAAATGTTGTCATTGTACCAGCCTCCACCACTTCCTCTGGCAGCTCATTCCATACACGCACCACCCTCTGTGTGAAAAAGTTGCCCCTTAGCTCCCTTTCTTTCCCCTCTCACCCTAAACCTATGCCCCTCTAATTCTGGACTCCCCCACCCCAGGGAAAAGACTTTGTCTATTTACCCTATCCCTGCCCCTCATGATTTTGTAAACCTCTATAAACCTCAGGTTCCGACGCTCCAGGGAAAACAGCCCCAGCCTGTTCAGCCTCTCCCTGTAGCTCAAACCCTCCAACCCTGGCAACATCCTTGTAAATCTTTTCTGAACCCTTTCAAGTTTCACAATGTCCTTCCGATAGGAAGGAGACCACAAATGCATGCAATATTACTGCTGCATCACAGCACCAGGGACATGGGTTCAATTCCAGCCTCAGGCGACTGTCTGTGTGGAGTTTGCACATTCTCCCCGTGTCTGTGTGGGATTTCCTCCGGGTGCTCCGGTTTCCTCCCACAGTCCAAAGATGTGCAGGCCAGGGTGGATTGACCATGATAGATTGTCCATAGTTTCCAGAGATGTGCAGGCTAGGTGGGTTAGCCATATGAAATGTTGGGTCATAGGGATTGGGTGGGATGCTCTTTGGAGGGTCAGTGTGGACCTCCTCCCTCACTTCTATCCAAGGCCCTAAAGGAGCCTTCCACATCCATCAAAGTTTTACCTGCACATCCACTAATATCATTTATTGTATCCGTTGCTCCCGATGCGGTCTCCTCTACATTGGGGAGACTGGGTGCCTCCTAGCAGAGCGCTTTAGGGAACATATCCGGGACACCCGCACCAATCAACCACACTGCCCCATGGCCCAACATTTCAACTCCCCCTCCCACTCTGCCGAGGACATGCAGGTCCTGGGCCTCCTCCATCGCCGCTCCCTCACCACCTGACGCCTGGAGGAAGAACGCCTCATCTTCATTCTTGGAACACTTCAACCCCAGGGCATCAATGTGGACTTCATCATTTTCCTCATTTCCCCCCCCCCCACCTTAACCCCAGCTCCAGCCTTCCAGCTCAGCACTGTCCCCATGACCTGTCCTACCTGCCTATCTTCCTTTCCACCTATCCACTCCACCCTCCTCTCTGACCTATCACCTTCATCCCCTCCCCCACTCACCTATTGTACTCTTTGCCACTTTCTCCCCAGTCCCAACCCCCTTCCCATCTTTCTCTCCAACCCAGAGGCTCCCTGCCTCCATTCCTGATGAAGGGCTTTTGCCCGAAACGTCGATTTTCCTGCTCCTCGGATGCTGCCTGACCTTCTGCGCTTTTCCAGCAACACATTTTCAGCTCTGATCTCCAGCATCTGCAGTCCTCACTTTCTCCCACTGTACTCCTGGACTTGAGCGCATGTGACAATAGACCGATTCTAATTCCAGGAAGCACTCTCCACACTAAGGGTGGGACGGGCGGAACTTTCTCTCCCACAAACGGCCGCGGATGCAAATTCACTTCTGAGGAAGGATCACCGGACCAGAAACGCTCACACTGCTTTCCCTCCCCAGATGCTGCCCGACCTGCTGAGTTTTTCCAGCAATTTCTGTTTTTGTTTATGATTTCCAGCATCTGCAATTCTTTCAGTCTGTGTACTGATTCAGCTGCTGAATTTAAATTGGAGGTGGATTCCTTTTTTGGTGAAGGAGAGATACGGGCCAAAGGCAGTTAGACCACAGGTTAGTCATGAACTCAGTGAGCCATTCCTGAAGAAGGGCTTATGCCCGAAACGTCGATTCTCCTGTTCCCTGGATGTTGCCTGACCTGCTGCGCTTTTCCAGCAACACATTTTCAGCTCTGATCTCCAGCATCTGCAGCCCTCACTTTCTCCTCAATGAACTCAGTGAGGGGCAGAATGGCCTGCTCCTGTTCACGTGAGAACCTTTACAAACTCCTGCTCTCCTCACAGCCGTTTGAGTTGAAATCTTGGTCCCAATGTTTTCTCACAATGCCACTGAACATTGATGTACTGCGTCATTCACACCTCTCTCTGTCTCTCCCTCTCTCTCTCTATCTGTACCTCTTTCCATTTGAAGACTCCCATCCCCTCCTGCTCACTCTCCCAATCACAGACACTTCCCTTTTATTTTCTGATTTTACTCTCCCTCAGGATTAGCCCAGTTCGGTTGAAAGGGCATTGAGCTGAGGCACTGCCTGTGTTTCTGTGTCCACAGACACTGCGTGGAACTTGCAGCGTGTTCTGTTTGAAAAGCAAGCGCTGGGATGTATTGAGTAAATACAAGGAGCCGCTGACTCGCTGACCCAGCCCAGCCCAGCCCAGCCTCAGAAACAGGGCGAACAGTCCCAGTTGGCACAGGCATAGCAACAGAATGAGCACAGACTGGGTTACATCACACCATCTCTTCAAAAACTAATTAAACACAATTAAGACAGTCACTGTGGAGATACAGCTTACTTCAGCCTGCACCCCCACCCCACCACACACCCTGGAGAACAGCTGTTCCAGAAGTACTGACTCACTGAGGTACAGTCCCACACACAGACACACACACACTGACTCTCACTGGGGTACAGTCCCACACACACTGACTCTCACTGGGGTACAGTCCCCCCCACAAACACACTGACTCTCACTGGGGTACAATCTCCCCCCCCCCCCCCCAACACACTGACTCTCAACACACACAGACTCTCACTGGGGTACAGTCCCACACACACACAGACTCTCACTGGGGTACAGTCCCACACACACACAGACTCTCATTGGGGTACAAACCCACAGACACATGCAGACTCTCACTGGGGTACAGACTCTCATTGGGTACAATCCACACACACACACTGACTCTCACTGGGACACACACTCACACACTGATTCTCACTGGGGTACAGTCCCACACACACACAGACTCTCACTGGGGTACAGTCCCACACACACACAGACTCTCACTGGGGTACAGTCCCACACACACATACTGACTCTCTCAGGGATACAGTCCCACACACACACACAGACACTGACTCCGACTGGGGTACAGTCCCACACACACAAACATACTGACTCTCACTGGGGTACAGTCCCACACACACACAGACAGACTCTCACTGGGGTACAGTCACACACACACATACACACACTGACTCTCACTGGGGTACAGTCCCACACACACACACACAGACTCTCACTGGGGTACAGTCCCACACACACACACAGACTCTCACTGGGGTACAGTCCCACACACACACACTGACTCTCACTGGGGTACAAACCCACACACGCACACTGACTCTCACTGGGGTACAGTCCCCCGTCCCCCCACCACACACACACACACTGACTCTCACTGGGGTACAGTCTCACACACAGACTCTCACTGGGGTACAGTCCCACACACACACACACACTGACTCTCACTGGGGTACAAACCCACAGACACACACTGACTCTCACTGGGGTACAGTTCCCCCCCCACACACACTGACTCTCACTGGGGTACAGTCACACACACACACTGACTCCCACTGGTGTACAGTCCCACACACACACATACACTGACTCTCACTGGGTTACAACACACTGACTCCCACTGGGGTACAGTCCCACACACACATACACGCTGACTCTCACTGCAGGTACAGTCCCACATACACACACTGACTCTCACTGGGGTACAGTCCCCCACACACTGACTCTCACTGGTGTACAGTCCCACACACACTGACTCTCACTGGGGTACAGTCCCACACACACACACAGACCCTCATGGGGGTACAGCCCCACATACACAGACTGAATCTCAATGGGGTACAGTCCCACACACACACTGACTCTCACTGGGGCACAGTCCCCCCCCCACACACACACACTGACTCTCACTGTGGTACAGTCCCACACACACACTGACTCTGACTGGAGTACAGTCCCCCACGCACACACACACACACTGACTGTCACTGGGGTACAGTCCCACACACACTGACTCTGACTGGGGTACAGTCCAACACACACACACTGTCACTGGGGTACAGTCTCTCACACACACACAGACGCTCACTGAGACACACACTCACACACTGACACTCACTGGGGTACAGTCCCACACACACACAGACTCTCACTGGTGTACAGTCCTACACACTCACACACTGACTCTCACTGGGGTACACACCCACAGACATATGCAGACTGTCACTGGGGTACAGTCCCACACACACAGACTCTCATTGGGTACAATCCACACACACACACTGACGCTCACTGAGACACACACTCACACACTGACACTCACTGGGGTACAGTCCCACACACACACAGACTCTCTCTCACTGGGGTACAGTCCCACACACACACTGACTCTCACTGGGGTACACACCCACAGACATATGCAGACTGTCACTGGGGTACAGTCCCACACACACAGACTCTCATTGGGTACAATCCACACACACACACTGACGCTCACTGAGACACACACTCACACACTGACACTCACTGGGGTACAGTCCCACACACACACAGACTCTCACTGGTGTACAGTCCTACACACTCACACACTGACTCTCACTGGGGTACAGTCCCACACACATACACACACACTGGGGTACAGTCCCACACACACACTGACTCTCATTGGGGTACAGTCCCCCACACACTGACTCTCACTGGGGTACAGTCCCACACACACACACACTGACTCTCACTGGGGTACAGCCCCCCCCCCACACACACACACTGACTCTCACTGGGGTACAGTCCCACACACACACACACACACACACTGACTTTCACTGGAGTGCAGGCTCCAGTGGTAATATGCAAATTTCCAGTGACGTCTTGGTATTTTAGCCTGAACATTAATATTTTGATATAAAACAGGTAACAGCTGATGTGCGATATGTAAGTGTTGTTATATAATTGTGATGAGACAAAAAAACTGCAGATGCTGGAATCCAAAGTGGACAGGCAGGAGGCTGGAAGAACACAGCAAGCCAGGCAGCAATCCTGATGGTGGCAGGGAGGAGGTAATGTAGGGTGTGGGGCTGGGAATAGTGCCGGAGGATGCAGAGGGTGGATGCTTGAAATTGGAGAATTCAGTGTTGTACAAGCAGGTCAACTGTGAAACAGGCATTGTGAAGGCAAGAGACTGTACTGCCTCCTACTGACTATCCTTATTCATTACTGATCTCTAGAGTCCCATAATTACTCACTGTCACCATTAACCCCCAGTGTTTACCCCCCTCACCATTACCCCCAGTGTTTACCCCCCTCACTGTCACCATTACCCCCAGTGTTTACCCCCCTCACTGTCACCATTATCCCCAGAGAGAGGTATTTTTACATCAGCCTGTTCTGAGATGTAAAGACACATCTCTGGTACCGGTGGGACCCTAAACCTGGCTTCAAGTCCAGAAGTAGGGATACTACCCTTGCACATCAAGAGTGCCCAAGCATTGGGTATGGACGTGCTGTACAATGCAGACTTTCCCCCTGCCTTTTCTCATGAGTTAGTCATCCGTCCTGACCAGGGTTTGGTGAAGACTGGATCATGAGATGGTTTTAAAATTGACCTGGAGGATTTCTTTGTGGCAGTCGGTAAAGTGGATGAGGCATTTGGGATTGGGCCTGGACTTTGGAGGAAGGGAGCGGGTGGTTCTATAGGACTGGAGAATTGCAAGCATTAAACCTTAGCTCACAAGCAGCTTTTAAGATCCACCCAAACTTTACAGACCAGTTCGTTTCACTGTGGTCAGATCTGAAAGGACCGTGGATGCTGCAAATCAGAAACAAACACAGAAATTGCTGGAAAAGCTCAGCAGGTCGGGGAGCATCTGTGAAAGAGAGAAAGCAGAGTTAACATTTCGCACCCTCTTTCAGAACTCTGGGGGTCAGTGGACCCAAAACGTTAACTCTGCTTTCTCTCGCTCCGAGCCGCTGCCAGACCTGCTGAGCTTTTCCAGCAATTTCTGTTTAACTTTGGTGACGGGGAAATGCTTAAACACAATTACTCTGAATTAATAGTTCATTCTGAAACGTCAGCATGGATTGGTTGAAGGACAGTAGATGGGGGTGATGCTGTAGAGAACTTCCACAAAAAAAACATTCAAAATAATATCACATACCGGGCTTGTGAGCAAAGGCACAGCTCCAAACTAAAACTGACAGTCTTATCTTGGAGACACAACGATAAGAATCAGAGAGTAATGGTTTTTATCAGGTATTTTCAGGGTGACCAAAACCTGGGGCAATATCTCATAGTTTCCAAATCTGACTGCATGCTCTCTCCTCCACCCCCCCAACAACTTCCTGTCTCTCAGCGACAGGTCAATAGAATTACAGTGAACTTGATACTGGTTTTAGACCAGTCAGTTCGCCACAAAATCAGATTCTTCACTCAAACTGAATCTCAGCGTCACTGTATCGCAGACAATCTGATTATGTCTCTGTCACAACTCCTCCAGTCTCTGCAAATTTCCTCTTCCGTCTGGTGACCTGCCTCTGAATGTCTGATCAGATCTCTCTTTACTTTTCATTCTTTCTATCTGACGTACCGACACTCTCCTTCTCCCTCTCTCTCCCTCTTTCAGTCCCTCTCCATCTCTCTCATTTTCCCTCTCCAATTCCCTCACCATCTAAGTCCTGGTTCATCCCTCTCTATCTTTCATTCTCCCTCCCTCTCTCTTTCAGTCCTTCTCAATCTCTCTCTCTCTCCCTCTATCCATCTTCTGCTATCTCTCTGCCACTCTCTCTCTGGGATTCTCTATTGTTTGTGTCTCTGCAGTGGGGAATAACCCAATCTATTCTGTCAGGTACTGGGAATAACAGACAAAAACAGCTCATCAGCTTCCAACCTCAGCGATTATTATATCAATTGAAAATGGCAGGATGCTTTGGCCCAGCAGAAAACTCCTCCTGCAATATGTGGGAAACCAGTCCCTTCCAATCTCCACATTGACCCAGGATGTGGGAAGTGTATTCCCAATTTCCCAGATGGAGCACTTGGAGCAGTGGATAGACTCTCCATGGGGCTGGGAATGTGCATGTTCAGTGAGTTGGTCATGCCACCAGTAAGGGCTCCGTAGACAGGGATGAGTCAGAAGATATGTAAGTGAAGGCAGGAATACCCTGTGGCCATTCCCCTCACAGACGGGGTCTCCCATTTTGGATACTATCAGAGGGCATGCCGTCTCGGGGCACAGTAGCAGTGGGATCAGGGGCACCACACCTGGCACTGGTGTGTAGCAGGGAGGGTCGGAGTGTGGGGGAGCAGCAGAATGCTAGGGGGCTCCCTAGTCAGGGGCACACACAGGCATGACCCTGGCCACGAGTGAGTGCATGGCCTCCCTGTGCCCTGGGTCAAGGATGTCTCTGAGCAGGCGCAGGATATTTTGAGCACTCAGAGCTCAGAGTCCACACTGGTACCAACGACACCAGCAGGAAGGGTGATGAAGTCTTGCAAATGGAACTTAAAGGGAGGATATTAAAACCGTCCCTCCTGGTGCTGTCGTCTCCCCGTGCTTCTGAAACAGGAAGCTAACAGGGTAAGGCTAGAGAGCTGGGGTAGGAGGGAAGAGATCCAGACACCTGGATCATTAGGATCTCTTCCAGAACAGCCGGGAGGGACAGAGGCAGGGAGGTTTGCTCGAGTCACTTAAACAAGTGTGACAGTGGGGAGGGAACCAGAGCAGGAGGTCAGCGAGTGGAACAACTGAGGGGCAAAATCAAGCAAGTTCAGTTGGAGCAAAAGGGAAAGGGCCAGGTTAATGAGCACAGAGGGCTGAGCTGACTGAAGCCTATTTATTTTAATGCATAGGCTGGAAGGCAAGTGGGAAGCAGGATTAGGGATTACAGTGGGAACCTGGTGGAGGGAGGGGCAGCTCAATGCTCCAGGGTTTCGATGTGTCAGGCGCAACAGAGAGGGAGCTGAAAGGGCTGTGTCTCTGATGATCCTATGGCTTTAAGAGATGTGTTTTGTCCTGGTTTGGTTTTTTTGAAGACAGAGGTTGCCAGCTCTCTATTCGACCCCAATAAACAGTTTGTGAAGGTTTTTAGTTGAAGTTGGAACGATAGCCTCAGCTCTGACAGAGCCAGGATTTTTAGTTTTGGCTTTTCAGCCGTGTTGCTGGGGTCTTGAAGCTGGATTTGGAAGCCCCATGACATCTCTCCCTGATAATCCCCTCTCTGTCTCTCTCAGAGTTTCCTCTCGATTATTTTTCCCTCCTGGATTGGAGAATTGCCCGTGATACACTCTGTTTTTCTGAATCTGCCTTTGTCAAGGATGTGTCCGTGGGGTGTTACTACAAGGAACAGTTCCTGCTTAGTAGTTAAATAATGTATTATTCTGTTCAGTTTTTCAATCGAGTAACGTTATTCCAATTTCCTTTTCCTTTTGTTTCTTTTAACCATTGTGTCGGAATAAAGTGGGATTTGCTTCAAGCTGAGGAGCTTGACCAATCAAATTACACCTGCAACTCAACGTCTTACACATACCTTTAAAATTTAAAATAAACATTCTTAGATTAGATTAGATAATTCTGGTCGACACTACCTTTTCAATATATTTTGAGGGAGGTTTGGTCAGGTCCACAGCGCAGCCAGAGAGTCATAGAGCCGTACAGCACTGTTTCAGACCCTTTGGCCCAACCTGTCCATGCCAACCAGATATCCCCACCTGGCAAAAGTGAGGACTGAAGACGCTGGAAACCAGAGTTTAGATCAGAGTGGTGCTGGAAAAGCACAGCAGGTCAGGCAGCATCCGAGGAGCAGGAAAATCAAAGTCCCATTTGCCAGCATTTGTCCACATCTCTCCAAACCCTTCCTGTTCATTACCCATCCAAATGCCTCTTAAATGTTGCAATTGTACCAGCCTCCACCACTTCCTCTGGCAGCTCATTCCATACACGCACCACCCTCTGTGTGAAAAAGTTGCCCCTTAGGTCTCTTTTATATCTTTCCCCTCTCACCTTAAACCTATGCCCTCTAGTTCTGGACTCCCTGACCCCAGGGAGTAGGCAAAGTAGGCAAAAGACTTTGCCTACTTACCCTATCCATGTCCCTCATAGTTTTATAAACCCCTATAAGGTTACCACTCAGCCTCCGACGCTCCAGGGAAAACAGCCCCAACCTGTTCAGCCTCTCCCTGTAGCACAAATCCTCTAACCCTGGCAACATCCTTGTAAATCTTTTCTGAACCCTTTCAAGTTTCACAACATCTTTCCTATAGCAGGGCAATCAGCGCTGAATGCAATATTCCAAAAGTGGTCTAACCAATGTCCTGTACAACATGAACTCACAACTCCTGAACACAATGTTCTGAGCAATAAAGGCAAGCATACCAAACACCCTCTTCACTATCCCATCAACCTCACTGGGGTACAGTCCCACACACACACTGACTCTCACTATGGTACAGTTCCACACACACACACAGACTCTCACTATGGTACAGTCCCACACACACACTGACTCTCACTGGGGTACAGTCCCACACACACACACACAGACTCTCACTGGGGTACAGTCCCACACACACACACACAGACTCTCACTGGGGTACAGTCCCACACACACACACACAGACTCTCACTGGGGTACAGTCCCACACACACACACACAGACTCTCACTGGGGTACAGTCCCACACACACACACACAGACTCTCACTGGGGTACAGTCCCACACACACACACACAGACTCTCACTGGGGTACAGTCCCACACACACACACACAGACTCTCACTGGGGTACAGTCCCACACACACACACACAGACTCTCACTGGGGTACAGTCCCACACACACACACACAGACTCTCACTGGGGTACAGTCCCACACACACACACACAGACTCTCACTGGGGTACAGTCCCACACACACACACACAGACTCTCACTGGGGTACAGTCCCACACACACACACACAGACTCTCACTGGGGTACAGTCCCACACACACACACACA
>NW_025214150.1:0-1621 GCF_004010195.1 Chiloscyllium plagiosum | reverse complement strand
CACACCCACACTGACTCTCACTGGGGGGTCATTCAAACATACACACACTGACTCACACTGGGGTACAGTCCCACACACACACACTGACTCTCACTAGGGTACAGTCCCACACACACACGCAGTGATTCACTGGGGTACAACTCCATACATACAACCTCCAGATAATTATTTACGTGTTATTCCTTTGTACGGACTTTGAAAAGAATTTTGTTCATTGTTTATTCCCCCTTGTGGTTCTCTGTCTACATCTGAAATAGACTAAATGCTGGTGTAGGCTGCCCTCTGCTGCCCAGTTAAACCATTACAACTTTCACTCTGTGGAGGAGCAATGTTGGATTGGTTAAAAAAAATCACACAACACCAGGGTATAGTCCAACAGATTTATTTGGAAGCACTAGCTTACAAAGCGATGCTCCTTCATCAGGTAGCTCAGCAGCACTCTGAAAGCTCGTGCTTCCAAATAAACTAGTTGGACTATAACCTGGTGTTGTGTGATTTTTAACTTCCACTGTCAATTTCAAATCCTTTTCAGAAACAAGCACTCAGCTATTCCAATCCCATCATCCAGGAGGCTGCCATTTTAGTTTTTCATCCTCCTATCATACTGGCATTTCTGTTTCTTCTGTTGTTCCAATGTAAGGTTCAGAAACCTGACCTCAGCTGTTACTTCACGTTAGACCTGAGTTTAATAATTCCAGGGTGTGAACCCAGCTCCCTCAGCACAGTTAGCATCTAACCTGCTCTCTATCTACACATTTTGTTTCCCTGAGTTGTCCGATCCAAAGGCCTCACCATTGTGGAGGACCAACCTCCCAATCCCTGCCAACTTCCACACCATCACAGACACCCCATCTCCCTTATCCTACCCACCACAGAGTCATAGAGTCACCCAGCATGGAAACATACTGTTTGCTCAAACCAGTCCATTCCAACCATAACCCCAAACTAAACTAGTCCCACCTGCCTGCTCCTGGCCCATATCCCTCCAAACCTTCCCTATTCATGGACTACCCAAATGTCTTTTAAATGTTGTAACTGTACTCACATCCACCACTTCCTTGGCAGTTCATTCCACACACATACCACTCTCTGTGTAAAAATGTTGCCCACCCCAAGTCCTTTTTAAACCTCTCTCCTCTCACCTTAAACCAATGCCCCCTAGTTTTTGACTCCCCCATCCTGGGGAAAAGGCCTTGGTTATTTACCCTATGCATGCCCCCCATGATTTTATAAACATCTATAAGGTCACCCCTCAGCCTCCGATGCTCCAGGGAAAACAGCCCCAACTCATTTTTATAACTCAAAGCCTCCATTCCCGACAACATCCTGGCAGGGCAGACAGGGACAAGGTAGGACTAATAAATTAAACTGCATTTATTTCAATGCAAGGGGCCTATCAGGGAAGGCAGATGAACTCAGGACATGGTTAGGAACATGGGACTGGGATATCATAGCAATTACAGAAACATGGCTCAGGGATGGGTAGGACTGGCAGCTGAATGTTCCAGGATACAAATGCTACAGGAAGGATAGAAAGGGAGGCAAGAGAGGAGGGGGAGTGGCGTTTTTGATAAGGCACAGCATTCCCGGAAGATATTCCCGGAAATACATCCAGGGAAGT
>NW_025214149.1:35270-39761 GCF_004010195.1 Chiloscyllium plagiosum | reverse complement strand
AGATAGATAGCTTTTCGTGTGAAGCATATTCACAGTAAAGGGAAAAATACGAACAAGGGAGATGTCAGCCGAAAGTAGGACGACACCAAAGATTGCAGCAGCTGCATTGTTTTCCGATTAATTTGGTGCTCTGCTTTCCTCCCACAATCCAAAAAATGTGCAGGTTAGGCGAATTGGCCATGCTAAATTGCCCGTAGTGTTAGGTGAAGGGGTAAATCTAGGGGAATGGGTCTGGGTGGATTACGCTTCGGCGGGTCGGTGTGGACTTGTTGGGCCGAAGGGCCTGTTTCCACACTGTAAGTAATCTAATCTAACTTATTTGTCTTCATCGCTTTCCTTTCTGAGTAAACTCTATCCTGATGGGGAAGTCTTTATAGTGATTAGACATTTACTCAAATAGTCTACCTGCCTATGCCGCACACTCTCCTGCCGCTCCTTGGCGTCTGTTGGGTTTCTTTTACGACTTTCTCTAATGCCACTGGTGTAGCATCTTTGCCACATGTTTTCCCACCTTGAATGTCTTTCATGATTAGCACTGTGACTTCACGTATCACATTTTATTACAATGGAAACACCAGAGGTTTTGCAACTCCTTTTCACCCTCTTGGGCTTTTTTTTTCCCACCTGTGGTAAACTACTACCAGTCTGCTCTCATCTTTGCTTTGTAGTGGAGGATCTCCACTTCTCTCAATTTCTACCCGTCACAGGATGAAATTCTTTCCAGAATCTAACTTTTGCGCCATTCACCAATGCATATTCGTCTGTCATCTCATGTTTTGTACTTCGCTTTATTCTGATCATCTCTGGAAGTGAGATTTTAAATGTTTCCAGCAGATTAATTTCTCTTCGATCCTCATGTGCCCGACCTATTTTTCAGATCTGCACCCTTTTATGAAAATTACTATGTCTAAATCTTTTGGACTCAAAGTAACTCTGATCTGGTTGCTTCTTTATGTTTCTACACTCCTGTCTATTGGCTTCTGGTACCAATGCATAGTCACTCAAAGTAGATAGTTCGACATCTGCACAATTGCATAATCACTTGACCCCTCATCTCACAACGCTGCAAATACCTCATTAACTCCGCCACCCAGCATAGTTTAAACCAACATGAACCACATGTATTTTGACCACTTCATCTGCCTCATTACTGTGTCAAACGAAATAACGAAGGTTTGACATCTTTCCCATCAACATGTGACAATGCTTTAATATATTTGCATACAATACGACTTCTGATCATCTGCATCCCGTTAACATGTCTTTCCTGACTAATTCTCAACTTCTGAAGTCCAAATTATCTTTCCCACTCTCTCTCTTCCTTCTATCTTTCTCTTTGATCAGCTAATAACCTTCTATGTCTTTCTTTCTCCGCTCTCTCTATTCTCTTTTGCTCTTCTCTCTCTTTCCCTTTTTTTCTCTCTTTCTCTGTTTCTTTATCTTGTGAGGTCATTCGCCTCAATTGTAACTTAAACTTTTCAAACGCGACTGCACTTGCCTATTTCCCTAATACAAGTAAGTGACTGATTAACTCCATTGCATAGTCACCTTTCCTTTTTGTCCCTGGTTCGCCTCAATTCTAAACTATTGTCTAAATCTAAAAGTATGGATTTCTTCTGTCTTTCTAAACTTTCTTGGCAAATTTGGGAATCATCTCCAAAACGTAGAACACTTTTGGTAATCTTAGGATCCATTTCGCTACCTTTAATGTAACTAACCACAAGTAAAAAAAATCACCTACGTTTTATTTAGACACCGAGGAACCTAATCGACAATCGTTTAAATCTGCTGGGATTTTTCGTTTCCCAAATATGTTCAAAGCTGTCCAAATCTCAGACTAGATATGTCAACACCTGTCTAAGCCACGGGCCCAAACCCACAAACTGTTATGGCATGGCGGTGAACCCTTCTGTGAATTAAACCAAACGCCCAGAAATGCCCACCTCCCCTCGTAATCTGTTAAAAAATGAGTGCCACAAAACTCCCAAATTCCACCATTTTCAGAAAGTTATATGAACGTATTTCTTAACTTTAGAAGTGACCAGGGAAACAACAACTATGCACAACTCTTATCGCACCTCCGACTCTTAAGTGCCTTTTATCTGCGTCCAACTCTATCCTCATGTACTGTTCCAATGAAACAGTGATTAAAATTACAGCAACTTAATTACAAAACCATACAGAGGCTGTCGTCTTTGCTGTCTTTCTTCCTTTGGCAAGACGTTCTCCCTGGGTCGTTATCTGTCTATAACTGTGAATATGTTTCACATGGAAAGGTACCTTTAATAAGTAGTGTTTCAAATGACAGATGCTCTGCCTGACTTTCAAACTGCTTGCATTATTTTATTCCACAAAACGGCATCGTCTCATTACTTCAATGCTGACAAAACAATAAATGCAAACTCGATTGGATTTTAAAATTTAATCGGCTGCAAAATTTAATCTGATTGGTTAAATTCGTATTATTGTTAAAACAGCAATTAACTTGCCACTGGAGCTGTTAGTTTATCATAAGACATGTGCTTGTAAGCTCTAAGTACAAAATGAAAATCACTCTTAAAAGGGACAGCAGCTATCTTCCACTTCATATCAATACTCAGTGGCATGGCATCCACAGCCTTCTGTGGCAATGAATTCCATTGGGTCAGTACTCTCTGGCTGAAGACGTTTCTTCTTATCTCCGTTTCCTTCAGCTCCAACATTCTCCCTGATATCCCGAGCTTCAAAAATTTCGAATCCTGCCCAATCCCAGATTTGTCTCAATTCACAATATGAGGCATGCCTTCAGCATCCAGAGATGTAATCTGTAACTATTCTGCCGTTGCCCTATTCATCGTCCTCTCCTCTTTGAAACCTGCCCCTGATTCGTGCTACTTCAGGAGAGCATTCGGTCTGTTGCTCCTAATCTCTATTCCAATGATTCAGTGTGAAAATCATCTTTGATAGATACTTTCACACAACAAATTATTTGAGATATTATAATTTACTCAACAACTGTTCGATTTGTGTTAATCCCTTTTTATCCACTCATGTGACTTGAGTCGAGGACACTGAAAAAATGTAAACCCTTCTGCGTTTTCTCTATCTTTGATATTTCCAAGAACAGCATTGTGCACTTCTGTGCTCTACTTTGGGGAGACAGCACTGGGAGCAGTGTGCACTCCTCAGGTCCCAATCTATATTTGACAAAGCACAGTGGAGCACTATGTATTCCTGAGTTCTCAATCGACATTGAGCAGCCCACATTGAGCACACCGTGAAATCTTCATGCACCAATCTATATTGAGCAAAACACACTGCGTGCACTATGTAATAAAGAAGTCTCAACCTACTTTGAGCAGGCCACACTGGGAGCAGTGTGTAATCCTCAGATCCCAATCGACATTATGAAGACCACACCGGGAGCACTGTGAACTTCTCAGTACCCAAGTTACATTCGACAGAACTCACTGAGAACACTCTACACCCTTTCGTTGCCAATACATTTTGCAGACCAGACCGGAAGCACTGCGAGACCAGAGACCCAAATCTACATTGGCAGAAAATAATGGGAGCACTCTGTACTCCTCACCTCCCAACATCCATTGAACATTCGTATACGTTTGGAGGATGCTTCGTCACATCAAACGGCAGTTGAGAAACCGAATAATTTGTATGTTCGGATCGTGACATTTGCTGCACCAAGTAATGAACGGCGCAACACAGAACGTGCCAAACATCCCACCCCATCCCTACCCAGCATCGTCCCTCTAATCCTTTGAGTTATGGTGATAGTGATGCCTCTCATTCAGACACTTAGCGATCAGGCAGAACCATAGCGCCTTGCCCCATTGACTTCAGGAAATGTTGAATAATGCTTAGTGCATCAAATAGTGCATCTTGTTTCACTTTACATTCTGAATCGTAACGATGTCTGTCTGTGTGAACAGAAGAGGGGCAGAACAGAGATTCTGAGGGCCCCTTTGAAATGTAGTCCCTCTAATAATGGCCGTAGCGGAACCATATTTTGCACCCAATGCATTGACCTCATCCGTTACCATACCCGAGGGATGTTCCGTTTCAGAGCAAACTTCCCACAGAATACCGTTAAACGCGCCCCCTCAACTGAGGAAGATCCACGTTTCCTTTGAGTTTACTGATTGCAGATCTCAGTGGCTAAACTGTTACTTTAAAAAAATAGAATTGGAGCAAGCCCTCTGCGTATATGTGCGTGTTTGACTGTTTGTGTGTTTGTGCATGAGCACGCGTGTGATTGCGTGTGTATGTGCGTGTTAGGAATAGAAAGATTATGAATGTCAAAATATAAAGAGCTTCTGCCTTCCAGTGAACAAAAGTGGTACCGAAGAGCTCAAAAGAGAGTTAAAAGGCCCTGTTTATTTCTCCTTTGACCCCTGTTGTCGATTTAACTGGTTACTGCTGGAGGAGGAATGAGTGCTCCAAACTTTACTGCACCTGAGTATATCTCTTTATCAACAGGGACTTTCAGGGATG
>NW_025214149.1:29918-32566 GCF_004010195.1 Chiloscyllium plagiosum | reverse complement strand
CTTTCTGAGCACGGTTCCTTCATTGGGTAAAGTGCCTTCAGCTCTAGTCCCTGAACTCAGGAGTAAAGTACAACTGACGTTCTTCAGATGACCAAGCAGCACCTTCAACAAACCAACACTACAAATGTGACTACAAGGCTGAACGAAGGACTGACAAAGATTGAACACTGACATTTCCATCGTTTCTGTGTGTTTTTTTCCAAATGGAAAATGATCCAGATGCCACAGTCTGTAAGTCATGGTGCTCCACTACCTTGATGTGAAGGTGTGAAAGTATATCGTTATCCAAACAATTAAAGAGCTGATTGTCTGCAACATAGATCAACAGAAACAGAGCTCCAAGATTTGATTTTATTCATTCACAGGCGCGGGTGTCACTGGTTGGAATCAATATGGATTGGCTCTCTTTTACTGCCCCTTCTGAAGTCCATGTAGTGTATGTAGAGGCAGTACCATGATATTTTCTGCTGACACTGAATGATCTGTGAACAGTGACATATTTCCAAGTTGGAAAGGTAAGGAATTGTGGGGAAAATTACAGATGGAGGTATTCATTTGAGTCTGCCATACTTATCCTTCGAGATAGAAATGGTCATGGTTTTGGAAGATAACATCTGAAGATCTTTGCTGAATTTCCTGCTGCGACTGAGCGTTGGTGATATCGGAATGAATGCTTGTGAATGTGTTTTCCAAACATTCGGACTACTTTGTCTTGAATGCTGCCAAGCTTCTTGCGTGTTATTGGATCTGCACTCATCAAGGCGAATAGGGAATATTCCATCATACTCCTGATCTGTGTATTTGATTGTCAGTAAATTGCTGGCTGTTGGATTCTACTTTCCCAACTTGCCCTTGTAGGCACTCTATTTATATTGCGAGTAAAGTTTGTACAGAATGCTGCTACGAAACGCAGAGTTGATGTTCCAATCAAATCATCCATAAACTGACTGAATGGTTGAGCAGACTTCTGATCTTGTTTATGCAATCGAATGGGTAGCTTCCTCTGAGAATCAGAGGAGAAATTTGTGAAAGGGGAGTGAGAAAGTATTGCTGGCCGGACCCCGCAAAATAAGGGATGTCCACGTTTGGATACGTAGCAGTGTGGTTTATGCAGAGATAGAGTTGTGACTGAGAGGATAGGGGAAAAGTGATATCATCTTGTGATAATGGCGTGGCCATAAAATGTGTATTTTATCAAAGTTTCTAATTTGAAATACATTGAACCGGAGACGCAGAGCTGTCCATGGTATTGTAAATGGTTTGTGAGGCCATGGTTTTTATAAATAGCTGGAATAAGAGAAGCAGCCTGGATGGACATGGCCGGGATTCACCAGTTAGAATTTTCAGATATTTGTAGCTCTTATATTCAGCCGAAGCTGCTGGAATATTGAAAAAGTGGAAATGATCTTTCTCCCTTTCCCGTTTACAGCCAGATGCTGGTGTTTCTCTTTCTGCTGCAGACATTGCCTGTGAGGAAATCTGACTTCTAAATGTGCGTTTTTGCCAAGGGGTGTGTTTATGGGATGCAACTATATCGGGACAGCTCATCTGTAATATTTATTGTATCCAATATTGTGTTAAATTTTCGAATGGATTAAAGTTATTCTCAGCTCTTCATTCGACTGTTGTCTTTCAACTATAGTGTTTGAGTAAATTGCGTTTTGCTTAATGTTGAGTTATTTGATTAATAAATTCGCATCCAGAACACGACACCTCACATTTGCCTTAAAATATGGAGTGCAACCTGTTTCGACTGCCATCTTAAACTACTTTGAGAAGGTTTATTATAGTCTGGACCATAACCATTCCTTTGAGAGAAGACCAGGAGTTAACATACATCAGCCTGAGGCAAGACCAGATATAAAGACAAAATTTAAAATCCATCGACCACCATCATTCCTCCACCTATTGGACAGACCTGAAAGCATTGAAGCATTCTTATTTGTAATGCGTCATGTTCTCAATGCATCAGATCTAACCTTCACAACAACAGAACAGATATTTGTCTTCAAGTGTGTCATTACTTCTATTTGTATGTTCCGAAGACGAAGTCCCTCAGTACCCTGTACATAAAAATCAACAGTATCTGCGGAAGTCAGGCTGATGATCACAAACTGTGAAAGTTGCAGAAACCTTGCATTGGGAATCATGCAAATCGCAACTGTAAGACAGTATTGATCTCAAGATTACAGTCTCTTCCATGTTGACACATTTAAAAAACATCCAAGAAGTGATCATTGTTTAACAGGTTTATTCAAATTGAGCAATTTGAGCTTTAACCTGGTGTTATGTGATTTATAACTTTGTCCTCTTCTAACTTGTGTTTCCATGTTGTCCATTGGAGTACGCAAGGGCCATAAATATTCTTGGAGAAAGTGAGGTCTGCAGACGCTGGAGATCAAACTTGAAACTTTATTGCTGGAACAGCACAGCAGGTCAGGCAGCATCGAGGGAACAGAAGATTCGACGTTTCGGGCACATGCCCTTCTTCAGGAATGAGCAGAGAGTGTTCAGCAGGAGAAGATAAAAGGTAGGGAGGAGGGACTTGGAGGAGGGGCATTGGAAATGTGATAGGTGGAAAGAGGACAAGGTGAGGGTGATAGGTCGGAGTAGGAGGGAGGCGGAGAGGACAAGAAGAAGACTGCAGG
>NW_025214149.1:23941-27688 GCF_004010195.1 Chiloscyllium plagiosum | reverse complement strand
CACCTGCCTTTGGGACAGGACATATCCAGGGATGATGATGGTGCTGTCTGGATTATATCTGTAAGGTAAAATTCAGTGAATATGCCTATGTCAGGCTGTTGCTTGACTTGTCTGTAAAAGGGTCTGTATCTTCCGACTGGGATCCCTCCAACCGCAGGGGATGAACTTGGACTTCACCAGTTTCTTCATCCCCCCTCCCCCCACCTTGTCTCAGCCGAATCCCTCCAGCCCGGCACTGCCTTCCTGACCTGTAGTCTTCTTCTTGACCTCTCCGCCTCCATCCTACTCCGACCTATCACCTTCACCTTGACCTCTTTCCACCTATCACATTTCCAACGCCCCTCCTCCAAGTCCCTCCTCCCTACCTTTTATCTTCTCCTGCTGAACACTCTCTGCTCATTCCTGAAGAAGGGCCTGTGCCCGAAACGTCGAATCTTCTGTTCCCTAGATGCTGCCTGACCTGCTGTGCTGTTCCAGCAATAAAGTTTCAACCATAAATATTCTTCCTAAGCCAAGGGACATATTGTTTGATTCAGTCGCAACGACTTCTTTGCATAACACATACAAGATATGAAGAGTTCACCAGCAGAGAAATTGGGTACAGCTCACTGACATTCAAGATGAGAGTCAAGACCAATGATTCAAGAAAAGCATGAAATTTGGAAGAATTGGGAAACTCTCAGAGCCTCGGAGCTTCTGACTTCGGGGAGTCTTAGGAATATCGGTGGTGGTGATGTAAAAATTAAGCATACACACTGAAAGTGGCGATGCTTGCTCTCGTGTCAAGAATATTCTTGTGTGGAGCACTTGTGTCTCATCACCATTCTAAAATAAGTATGTCAGAGACTGGATTAGACTTATCCAATCTGATTCTGTCGTAAGGTCATGGATTGAAGAGTTCAGATCCAGATCCAGTGTGTTATATTATATCTGGTCTCTGAACGTCTAACAATAGTTATTAGCGATAGAAAACGTAACACTTACCTCCTGGTTTCATGCAAAAAACACAGTTTCATAGGAACACAAGAAATAAGGAGTTCATTCAACTCTTCAGGCACATTCCACCATTCACCGCCATGAGGGTTGATTCTGAAAACAAAGGCCTATGGTGTGCTTGCCTTCACTTCAAGGGCCAAAGAATATAAGGATAGACAAGTCATGCCTGAATTTTATAGAACTTTGGCTCGGTAACACTTGTAATACTGCGTCTATTCACCGCACTGCCAGAATGCTTTGGTGAGGGTACAGAAACGTCTTACGGGGACTTTGCCCATTATGGGCAATTTTAGCTGTGAAGGAAGTTTACATATACTGGGATGGATTTACCTGGAATGCGGGAGGTTGAGGGGAGACTTGATAGATGTTTATAAAACTGTGAATGGCATGGATCATATCGAATTTATGACGCTTTCTCCCAGGATAAAGGGGGAATTTACTTAGCAATTCCACTTCAAGGCGTTGGAGGAGGTGTGGGGAGTGGGGTGGGGTGTTTGGTTTGCAGAGTGGTGTTAGTTTTAAAAGAGATGTGCAAGGCACGTCTTTCACACAAACGGTGTTTAGTGCCTCTATCACGCTGCCAGCGGCGGAGGTGGAAGCAAATGCAATAACAACATCCAAGAAGCAAATGGACGAATACAAAATTAGGAAGGGAATGGAGGAATACAGAACCTGCAAGTGAAGACAACTCTCGTGTAGAAATGGAAAATTTGTCGGCACAGGCTTGGGTGACGGAGAGACCTCTTCCTGCGCTGCATTGTACTTTGCTGTTGGATAAAATTGGCTATAAAGACAGAACTTTAACCGAGGGCGAGAGGGATGGAGTGAGAGAGCTATTGAGAGATAGAGAGATAGGGAGTTGGTGACCAATGTTCAGAGAGGAGGGCAGGGAGGAAGAAGACATACAGTTGCCCAGAGGAAATGAGATATGGTGAGAGACAGGAAATTTGGAGAGCAGAAAAATTCCAGGGAATGAGAGTGTGTACGAGGGCAGGGCTGTTGAATGGTGCCTTTTTTTTAACCAAGTATCGGCAGACGCATTGAGAATTGCCAAATACCCTGTGCTGGAAGATTGGACAAACCAGCAGTACCCTTAGAGGTTTAACCAAGCGACAGACTGCTTTATTGCTGCAATTTTGGTTTAAAATTACAGGGTTCTGGATTGAGTGATTAAATTAGTGATGTCTGATCGATTGATTCATTTGGCGATATTCAGCACAATCTCCAGCTGTTGTCTGAACGTAGTCTGGGTCAAAGCACATATTGCAGGCTCTGTTCAGCAGCTGAGGATCTGCAGTAAGAAGTCCAATTCTGGCACAAAGTAATGTATTCACATTGACTGACATTCCGTACCACACATAATTCACCATCAATGCTGACTGTCAAGTCAAAATTGTCAGCAATCACAAACAATAAAACGTCTTTATTCTTGGAATTACATTTCTGTTTCCCTTTGACTCTCTGCATTGCCGTAAGACTGTAACCTCTCCTTCTTGTTTTTTTTTTCCGGTCATTAAACTATTCCTCATATTAAAAATAAAGCGAAGCATAGTCGGAAGAGATAGAGCTTTCGAGTTAGAATGTGGTGGAGAATCTTAACTGTGGCCCAGACCCAACAATAATTAACACCGATTGTTGCATTGCAAAGCCAGATGGTTCGTGAAATTGAGTGAACGCACTTCGGAAATGCAGTACGTTGGCATCTTCAGTCTAACTCTTTTCTACAAGCCATTTTCTCAGAATATTTCCTGTCATGTACACAGTCAAGCGTGAAGCACCTATCAGCAAAACCGATTAACCAGCGTGTGAGCTCGTTTCTCCCTACACCATACTGCACATGATCCTCAATGTCAGCAAACACAGCGAATGAAACAGAGCCAAACGGAAACAGCATTCAGGTTACGATGTGAGCCCGGAGAGAGCTTCAAATAGCTAACTGCAACGAAGACGACACAGATCAAAACCCAGCAGCGCCCCAAGTTTATATATGGGGAAAGAGGTGTATTTCCAGAAAAAAACGTCTGTTTGTAATTGCAACATTATTGTTGATGCCCTTTCGTTCGAATTATTTACTGCATCTAAGAGTCATTTAGAATCTATGAAAGCTGTGACAAACAGAGTAAAGTGACATTTCTTAGAAACTTGCTGCCTGTAGGAATTCACTTGTCTGCCTATTAACTCTCTTTGTTAATGGGATTGATATGCTTCTGTACTCTGTGACTCAGAGCCGCTTTTCCGATCGGAATATTAAAAGCATATAACTGATTTTGCACGAGTGTAAGGCCAACACAAAGGTGAATGATTTCACTGCAACACAGCGAAATCATTGTCTATGTTACAGAATGCTACAGAAGTTCGACCGACTTCTCAGCATCTGTGGAGAGACATTAGCATTATGCGCCCAGTAACCATTCTTCAGCCCATTTCTGATTGGGGAATTTGAACACAATGAGACAGAGGCGGGAAAGAGGATGTCGGCGTCAGGGGAAGGAGAGAAGCGTAAATATCTTAAATTAAGAACCATTCTTGAACAAAATACGGTTGGTCTCTCATGTCATTTGTGGAAACTGTGTTCTTACTTTGTGTGATCTACTTGTGACTCCAGATCTACAGCAGCGTAGTTGACACTTAACTGCCTTCCGACAATGTGACCAACAGATTCTCGTCCAGACGGTGAAACTAAATTCCGTAAATGTTTTCTTCTAAAACTTATGTCGGAATGGGAGTGTCTGAATTGCTCCAAGGAACACA
>NW_025214149.1:18519-21227 GCF_004010195.1 Chiloscyllium plagiosum | reverse complement strand
CAAATGACACAGGCGATATAAAACCAGACATAACCTGCACCTGGAGAAGAGGAAAGAAATGCTGCCTGTGACCAGTAGCCCCACTGTACTTGATTAACAATTTTTTCAGCTTCATAAGCAAACAGAACTGGTACTTCTTTCAGTACAATCACAACCGTGATAGTTATTTCTACAGTGATTGCAGTTCTCTTTGTGCAATATCGTGTCTGAAATGTCTGGCAGCAGATCACGACCAATTGGTCAAAATGAAAGAAACAATGCACCAAACAGATAAATCGGGCATGACAGCAGATGTGTATATAATGATTCTACAAACAGGAGTATAGGACAGGAATGAGAAAGGGAAGTGGTAACTGAGGATGTAATGGAGTATTGTATTGTTAATCAGGACCAGTAGATCTGTTGTTGGGATGGCCAACATGTAAACAGTGATACACTTGGAAAGACCACATTTTTTTTGTGAAAGAATCCAAATTGTGGCCAAGTTCGCTATGAGAAGAAAAGAAAAGCCGAAGTGAATAACACAACAGTGCCTGATTTCTGAAAATTCGTTATTATCAAAAACTGGCAGGGAAGAAATTGATCAGTTGACTCAAAATACGAATATATAGAAAGAGAGATGACAGGGTTCAACACAGTGAGAAAATAATGATTTATCAGGCTATCTTGTGGGGAAGTGGCAGTGCCCCTTCTCTCTGGCGTGAGAAACAATGGGTATTCTTCCACCTGTTACAGTGATTTCTAAATAATCTTTGAACAAGTTAATTAGGAAAAAAATGCTCTAAAATGTCAACTCACCAGGAATAGCTCCTGCTGCAAGTAGCGGATAATAAACCTGTTTCACCAGCAAAATTGCAGGCATCCCCATTTTGTCAGAGAGTGAATGATTACTGGAGACACTGTAGTACTCTGCGAAGCCACAGCAGTGGCAATAGAAGATAATCTATACTTATACACGCATAATTTCTCTGGGGAGCCTGTCAATTGCATTAACATAGTTATTTAACAAATAAAATCAGTCAAGATTTTCTTTGACTGAAACAGTAGATTGACATAAACAATAAGTTTAAATAGGAAAACATGTCTTGTTTCTTCTGACTGTGATTTTTTTATTCTCAATTGAATTACACTGTTCTTATTTCGGGTAAACTCTGGTGCCCCAAATCCATCTGATAGTGCATCATGTCTCTTTAATCTCTTGCAGGCTGAAACCCTCTGAACCCTCTTGAGAACCTCCCACATTGGCTGTCGTTCTTGCTCCGACCTCCTAACCATCCTATGTCCCTACATTCACTCGGCCAATTCGGTCTCAATATTTCCATAAAGGTGGTGATATTACTGTTCTCTGGGTATATTTCCTTCTTCTGTGCATCAGGAACACTTTATGCATCGTCATCAAATCCTTTGTGTTTTGTCCATGCCAATCAACTGATAACTGAGTGTTTGAGATGTAGGGTGATTCACCACCTCTGATAGTTGCTCAGGGCCTGAACGTTTTCAATCAGTCTTAACAAGTAAGTGGATGCATTCTCATGGTTTTTTTTTTAGATTAGATTACTTACAATGTGGAAACAAGCCCTTCGGCCCTGCAAGTCCACACCGACCGTCAGAAGAGCAACCCACCCAGACCCATTCCCCTACATTTACTCTGCAAACTCCACACAAACAGTTGAACCCAGGTCACTGGCGCAGTGAGGCAGCAGTGCTAGCCACTGTGCCACCTTGCCGCGCATATTGATTTGCATTTTTTTATAATCACTGCCTCCCAATCTCAGTTATCACTTTGCCTATTCATTGCAACTTTCCAAACAAAATGAATAGAATGATCATTTGGTCCAGATGACTTCACAATACACGATAAAGCTCAGATTTTTCTATGATACTTCTGTTTTCTGAATCTGAATCATCCTCCGTGTAAGATAATCTATTCCATAGAGAAAGCTCACGGAAGAAGGAAGTGAATTCTTTGCAAGATCTCTCCCAACAAAAGTTGATGTCAGGTCTCAGCCTGGCTGGTCGGACAAGATTCTAGGGAGAATCAAGTCGATCGTCATGTGATTTCACTCACAGTAATAGACTACTGAGGAAGTTTGTATTGCTGTAGTCATCGCTATAGGGTGTATATTATCTCGCACATCAAGCACCACCCACCTCATTTGTTACGAAATTCGTTGATTGCACAATTTGTTCCCCATCCGTAAGCAATATTTTCTCTCACACATGCCTTTCATTGCACATGATGACATCTTATGAAAGTATGGTAATATTTGAAGATGTGTTATTAGTTCACAAACATTTTGATCTTACATTTGATGGACATCTTATGACAATAAAACGTCCATCAAATGAAAGAACGAAATATTTGTGAACTAAACACACACCTTCAAATATTACCCATCAACTTACTACTTCCACTAATGTAAAACGATAACAAACAGCATTGTGATTCTATTTGTTTCCCAGCCTTATTCGCCCAGCAGCTTATTCTAATCCATTCTTCCAGTGCTGCTGTGTTTGCTGTGTTCTCCATCTTCCTGGATGTCTCATCTCCATTATTAGTTAGACTACAGTTAATTTTGGCAAAAGATGTCATGCAATTTGAATACGTTCACCGTTTTCCTGATCCATTCGTTATGCACTAGGCGAGAAACCCCCAAAACAGTTTGCAGCCTGGACCCTATATGTTCCAGTTCGTTCAAGGAGAAGAG
>NW_025214149.1:11374-18242 GCF_004010195.1 Chiloscyllium plagiosum | reverse complement strand
TTTCAACCTGAATGCCTTTTGTCTGAGGCAGTATCGGTTAGCTATAAACACTTTAGCCCTAAAATACGTGAAACGTAGACTCCCGGGAACCTGTGTATTTATCAGCTCTCTGAGAAATTAAAAGGAAACCGTAACCTTGTTAAAGGAGCAGCATCATCACACATGTCTTAGCTCAATTAATTCTAATTTCCCGGCTCACCTGCATGGCAATTCTTTTAGGCAGGAATCCTCTCCCTGTCCCACAAACTACTTCAACCAATTCCAACTGTCTACATGCACCTGGATCGCTCCATCTGGCCTTTCATCATTAGTCAACATGTTCATTGTAATCTATTAACGCCACATTATTCGCCTCAATTTTCCTGTTCCTCTTCCGCATTCTATGCTATCTCCCTCTGAACTGACAGCATTCCTTGCTCTCAGATCCAACCTTGGCTGTTTTATTAACATTGTCAGGAAGGGTTGTACTGCTGTTGTCTGGACTACTCAACAAACATTACAGCTGTTCTACGTTAGCTTCTGGATACTTTATTCTATCTCCACCTGGATGGTGACTCCACCATGGAATATCAGGCCATAGTGTCTACAACGGTCACTAAAATTCGTTCATCCTGTTACCTCCTGTTCACTGCCTCCGCGCTCTTAGTTTCCCAAACCCGCACAAACCCGCTTCTGCCTCCTTCCTAAAATTCACAAACTGTTCAGCAATCTGTGGTTTCTGTCCACTCTTGCTCTGCAGAACACATCTGTTCCAAAATCGACTCAAGGTTATTTCTCTTCTTCTTCGGTTAATTCGGATGTACATCCGCCAGTCCTCTGATGCTTTTCTCCAGTTTCACAATTTCCAGTTCTCGAGCTCCAAACAGCTTCTCTTTACAATGGGACATGCTATGCCTTTTCACCTCCTCCCACATTACAGTGGTCTGACGGCGTACCACACCTTATTGAACAAAAGGGCCCATCCCCCAAGGCTATACTCTGCCTGGCCCACCTTGGTCTCACTCTGAACAACTGCTATTTAATATCCTCATAGCTTCTTCACGTCGGGTAGGGGTGGTAGTCATGTGTCCGTGTATCGTCCCAAGTGCAGCCTTTCTCTTTGTGGGGGACATGGAGCACTCCTTATTGTGGTCCAACTGCAGTCCCCACCCTCAAATCGTTCCCTGGGATATCGATGACATTATCATTACTGCTTCACTCTCTCATCCGGAATTGTAAATGTTAATCTATTTTGCTTCCAATTCCTACCCTCTCTCAACTCCACCTGGTCCACCTCTGCTCTGGTCCCTTCCCATACTCGACAAATCTATTTAGATTTCTGGGGATAGACTGTCCACCAATATCCACGAAAAGCCCACTGACGCGTCCAGTTACCTTTCCTATATATTATCACTCTCTCCCTTCTACATATACTCCTTTCCATTTTCCAAGTTCCACCATCTCTATCTCATCTTGTCTGATGATGCCCCTTAGTGCACATTTATCCTCAACCTCGAATCCGTAGCACTGCAACTGCCAGAGTACTAAGCTGGATCCTACCCGTTTCTCTTACCTCAACCCTACCACCTCTCTACCTACCCTACAGGATCGATGGGACTTGCCTTGTTGTCACTCACCAGCAACAACATCCAGAGGAGCATTCACCGCCGTTTGTGTTAAGCCGGCGGGTTGTCACCATTAGATAAACGTATCCCTCCCGTCTCTTGTCAGCTTTCTGGAAGGACCATTCCAGCCGAGGCGCCCTGGTCTACTCTATGATGGTGCTGCAACTTTACCAAGGTCATTTTTGACTTTTTTTTTATAATAGAGAGTGCGTGAAAGTAGATGTGCCTTGGGGACGAGAAATTCCGAATTTAGCAAAGGCAGGGGAGAACCCGATTCTGCCTGTTCAGGATTTTTATCGTTTGGTTCTGCTGTGTCAGACACAAGATGCTGAAGTCTTGGATCGGTTGTAGACTTTAGCACATGGTACCTAAATGACTTTCCATGAAATCTGTTTGGAAGTTACTCCTTCCTGCCTGTAAGAATCTGTGTTTGAATTTACATATTTGCCAAGTGTATATTTATGTGGTGCTATTGGATTGCTACATTTCCTCAGTTAAGTTACAGTTTCGGCTCTGAAAAGTTTTAAAACAGATAAGTTATTCAAAATTCCATTATCTAATCTTCGTGTTTCAATTGTAGCCATTAAATGCGTTTTGTTTTGCTTAAAACTGATTGGTTTGCCTAGCTGCATCATACCTGGAAGATCCATTTCAAATCCGCTCTTCAAATGACAGAATTTAGGGTCTAGCGTAACTTCTTAAATATTACTCATGTCACACTCCTTAGCAGTTACAGAATGCGTAACTCAAGCCGGCTTTCACTCTCACTCCTGACCATCCAAGACCCCAGACAGGGTATTACCTGCACTTCACTCAATCTGGCCGATTGTATTCATTGCTAGCCATGTCCTGCCTCAGCGCTGGGGGAATTGAAACACAGACCACGTGAATGCTTCATTGAAAAAATACTACTGCCAGAGTACTCAGCTGGATCCTACCCGTTTCTCTTACCTCAACCCTACCACCTCTCTACCTACCCTACAGGATCGATGGGACTTGCCTTGTTGTCACTCACCAGCAACAACATGCAGTGGAGCATTCACCGCCGTTTGTGTTAAGCCGGCGAGTTGTCACCATTAGATAAACGTATCCCTCCCGTCTCTTGTCAACTTTCTGGAAGGACCATTCCAGCCGAGGCGCCCTGGTCTACTCTATGATGGTGCTGCAACTTTACCAAGGTCATTTTTGACTTTTTTTTATAATAGAGAGTGCATGAAAGTAGATGTGCCTTGGGGACGAGAAATTCCGAATTTAGCAAAGGCAGGGGAGAACCCGGTTCTGCCTGTTCAGGATTTTTATCGTTTGGTTCTGCTGTGTCAGACACAAGATGCTGAAGTCCTGGATCGGTTGTAGACTTTAGCACATGGTACCTAAATGACTTTCCATGAAATCTGTTTGGAAGTTACTCCTTCCTGCCTGTAAGAATCTGTGTTTGAATTTACATATTTGCCAAGTGTATATTTATGTGGTGCTATTGGATTGCTACATTTCCTCAGTTAAGTTACAGTTTCGGCTCTGAAAAGTTTTAAAACAGATAAGTTATTCAAAATTCCATTATCTAATCTTCGTGTTTCAATTGTAGCCATTAAATGCGTTTTGTTTTGCTTAAAACTGATTGGTTTGCCTAGCTGCATCATACCTGGAAGATCCATTTCAAATCCGCTCTTCAAATGACAGAATTTAGGGTCTAGCGTAACTTCTTAAATATTACTCATGTCACACTCCTTAGCAGTTACAGAATGCGTAACTCAAGCCGGCTTTCACTCTCACTCCTGACCATCCAAGACCGCAGACAGGGTATTACCTGCACTTCACTCAATCTGGCCGATTGTATTCATTGCTAGCCATGTCCTGCCTCAGCGCTGGGGGAATTGAAACACAGACCACGTGAATGCTTCATTGAAAAAATACTTTGAAAAAAAAATGCCCCAGTTGCAAGTCACTTCAACAGTCCACCATCTCAGGTTTGCTGCAGAGAAGCTTAGCACACGCTGGATACTTCGCACCTCATTTTCGACTTCGGAATCCTGCAACTTAATATCGAGTTCAACAATTTTAGCTGTCGTGCACCTTCCCCCATGCGTTTCCCCAAACCAACTCACCAGACATATTCATCATATTGATTGTCACCACACACTGGGACAAAATGAGTACTCCAAATGCTCAAGATCAGAGTCGAAACTGTGGTGCTGGAAAAGCACAGTCAGTCAGGCAGAATCTGAAGAGCAGGAGAATTGACCTTTCGAGCACAACCTCTCCATCGTCAGCCGCATTGTGACCACGATGTGGCTTTAATACTGGTTTATTTCCAGAGATAGATTGAAATGGGTGTTCAGACCTGGCCACTGAAGACCACTGGAGGAAATAGCTTGTGAAGCTTTGAGTATGTCTTTAAAGTTGAAACAATGTAACAGCTCAGTGTGTCGCAGCCCGAGATTTCTAGTTTGTTCCTGATTTTTATGTCTAAATTTAGGCGGAAGATATCGCGGACTCAAAACAGTTGGAAGATGCAGTGAATGGATGTTAGTTGCTTCTCTCTCTAAATGTTCACATGGTTTTCTTCTGTTATATTATGTGTCCGAAATTTCAGGTTTATTTGTCAAGGGGGATGTTTTGCAGAATGTTTGTCTCTTGGAAGACTGAATTATTATTAGTTTCGGTCTCTATAATTCTGTTAAGTTTTCCAAACAAGTTCAGTTACTCTAATTTCCTCTCTCTTTGATTGTATTGTAATAACAATGTTCAAGTAAATTCCGTTTTACTTAACATCAAGTGGCTTGAGAAGTGGTGTTGCATCTGGAACAGCCGTTTTAAAATGAGAAAATGTCTGTGCTAACTTCTTAAAGAAAATTATGAGTTTCTGGTCTGATCCATGACATCAATCATAGTTATTCATTCTCCAAGCTAACCTGCAACCGCCCAATGCTTTTCCCTGTCTTTATTTATTGTTATGGCCCAGACCAGACCACCTGAAAATAGTTCAAGATTGTTGCCCAGACACTAACTTCTCCACTCGTTCAAAAGAAGTGCTGTGTGGCTTTTCCAAGTGTGATGCACCTGGCCGAACCACTCACGTTGAAACAAAACAGAACATGTTTTCAGATTACCGATCGAAACACGACCAACACAGAACAGAATATAAAAAACAAGCTGTCTGAAAACCCAAATCAACTCCATGGAAACGTCATGATGCTATTCTAAAAAAACTTGCACCATCCTCATCGACACTTCATTTATAGAAAAAAAAGGTAAAATCAAAAACAGATTATTACAGGAGAAATGTCAGAGACGAGAGAGAGGATCAGCATGGAACTGTTTTTTGGGTGCCTGCTAAAAATTGAGCAGGATCTTCAAACAGACTGATTGCTCCAAATCTGAGCTCGGAGAGCTGGTCACTCCTGTATCATCGTGCTAATTTTTTTTTTCTCATAGATAGTTCCCAACATGTCTGAACCTCTGCCTTCATGACACTTCTGAAAAAAAAGGACAACATATTGTTAAAATTGAGCAGGATCTTCAAACAGACTGATTGCTCCAAATCTGAGCTCGGAGAGCTGGTCACTCCTGTATCATCGTGCTATTTTTTTTTTCTCATAGATAGTTCCCAACATGTCGGAACCTCTGCCTTCATGACACTTCTGAAAAAAAAAGGACAACATATTGTTGTCAAAGAAGCAGCTTCGTCTCAGTGTCTCTGTGGATCATTAACTCACACACACCCCTTTCATTTCACTCCAACAAACCATCTTGTGCAAAAACAAAGCTTCTTTTCGTAGATGCCATCAGTGTTTAAGAAGGGTCTTTGGACCATGAACATTAAGTTTGATTACACAGCAACGGTCCTGCCAAGTCTGCTGAGATTTTCCAGTGATTTCTGCTTTTGTTGCAAATTTCCAATATCTAGTTCTTTTGGACTTTTGCTGAATGGACCTTGGAAATTCCATCAGAAATTCGAAGCATCGTTTCTACTCAGGGGAGGTCCATACATTCTCATTGTTGCCCAAGTTTCCCCCTTAAAAATACTCCGATAAGAAATGCACTTCGATTTTGTACTAGTTTCAACGATGATGTCCAACCATAAAGCACTGACTTGCGCTTCTTCTGCTTCAATAGACAAGACTTACTCCTTTGCTTTGCTTGAATTTCCTAAACTCTCTGGACGATTAAATATGAACTACACATATCGGTGGAACCAGCGATACCCATCATGAATGAATAAGAAATCACTTTATTTACATTCTGCTAAAAGTAACTTTAGGTTGATGAAGCAACTGACGTGTTCTTTCTTTTCAATCTCATCGTTAAGTGTTTAGCCCAATCGCATTCTCCCACCAAACAGTCCATATACAGCGTTTTGGTCTACTGACCTTCACGGACATGTCTCTCAATTGGTTTTCTGACCTGCAGCCACACCGACATATTCTCAACATTCCAGCCACAAAGTCTACTGTTAACTAAACAGATGTGACTAAGTCACAGCTAATGTCAGTGGCGCAGAGTGTTCATAATAGTCTTCATTCATGTAAACTTGTCTCGTGAACACCAAGAAGACTATCACATGTTGAGACAATATTTCTGGACAGATGAACATAAATTTCATATCCTATGGTCTCCTAGATATTTTCATTTGAAGGAAAATATCCAGCCGTACACCTTCCTGCAAGCATTGATACAGAGTTACGTTCGTGAGTCACCTGAGTCTGAAAAAAACATGCGACATGATGTATCTCAATGTTGGAAAAATCTGAGTTCATCCCTTGTGGTTGGAGGGTTCCTAGGCGGAAGATGAGACGCTCTTCCTCCAGCTGTCGTGTTGCTATGGTCTGGCAGTGGAGGAGACCAAGGACCTGCATGTCCTTGGTGAAGTGGGAGGAGTAGTTGAAGTGTTGAGCCACGGGGTGGTTGAGTTGGTTGGTCCGGGTGTCCCAGAGATGTTCTCTGAAAACTTCCACAAATAGGCGGCCTGTCTCCCCAATATAGAGGAGACCACATCAGGTGCAGTGGATGCAGTAAATGATGTGTGTGGAGGTGCAGGTGAGTTTGTGGCCGATATGGAAGGATCCCTTGGGGCCTTGGAGGGAAGTAAGGGGGGAGGTGTGGGCGCAAGTTTTGCATTTCTTGCGGTTGCAGGGGAAGGTGCCGGGAGTGGTGGTTGGGTTGGTGGGCAGTGTGGAACTGACAAGGGAGTCACGGAGGGAGTGGTCTTTTCAGAACACTGATAGGGGAGGGGAGGGAAATATATCCCTGGTGGTGGGGTCCGTTTG
>NW_025214149.1:4509-10497 GCF_004010195.1 Chiloscyllium plagiosum | reverse complement strand
GCAGGCGTTTAAATGTCCCAAATGTCCCTGCTTCCACCAACAGGGAACGCATTCCATGCATTCACAACTCTCTGCATAAAAAGTCTACTTCTAACGTCTCCTCTATACCTTCCTTTTAATAACTTGAAACAATGACCCCGCGTCCCCGACAATCCTGTCCTGGAGAAAAGTCTCCGGTAATAGACTCGATGTGTGCCTTTCATTATCTTGTCTACATCGATCTGGTCACCTCGCTTCCTCCTTCTATCCAGAGAGAAAACGTCCAATCTTAGTCAACCACTCTTCATTTGACAATCCTACCAGTTCAGGCAGCATGCTGGTAAATCTTCTTTGCGCCGTGTCCAAAGCCTCTGAATCTTTGCTATGGTGGGGCGACCAGAACTGGACATAATATTTCAAGTGTGGTCTCACCAGGGACTTGTACTACTGTAATAATACCTCATAGCTCTTAAACCCGATTCTCCATTAATGAAACCTAAATCACCATATGCGTTCTTAACCACCCTCCCAACTTGGGTGGTAATTTTGAGGGATCTACGTACTTGAACACCAAGATCCCGCTGTTCCTCCACGCTGCTAAGAATCCTGTCTTTAATCCTCCATTCAACATTCAAGTTCGACCTTCCAAAATGCATCACTTCGCATATATCCAGGTTGAACTCCATCTGCCATTTCTCAGCCCAGCTCCGCATCCTGTCTGTGTCATGCTGCAGCCTGCAATAGCCCTCAATGCTAACAACCTTTGTGTCGTCTGCACATTTACTAACCTACCCCTCAATTCCCTCATCCAAGTCATTTATAAAAACTACAAAGAGCCGAGGCCCAAGAACATACACTACCCAACACCGACCTCCAGGCATAATAAATGACATCTACAAATACTCTCAGCTTTCTGTCAGCCAAACAATCTGAAGCCAGATTGCCAAATCTCCATGCATCCCATATCTCCTGACATTCTAAATGGGCCTACCATGGGGAACCAATCAAATGCCTTGCTGAAGCCCATGCACACTACATCTCCTGCTCGAGTTCGTCAACCTGTCTTGTATCCTCCTCGAAGACCTCAATGAGACCTTTTACGCACGGCCTTCCCCTCATAAAGCCATGCTGACTGCCTTTAATCACGCTATTATTTTCAAATAGTCAGACATCCTATTTCTCTGAATTCTTTCCAAAACCTTGTGACCACAGACGTAAGACTGACTGGTTTGTAATTGCCAGGGATTACTCTATCACGTTTCTTGAAAAGAGCAACAACATTCTCTACCTGCCAATCCACCCGTTGACTCCTGTGGAGAGGGAAGTATAAAAGATCTTCACCAGCGGTTTAGCAATCTCCTTTCTCGCTACGTGGATTAAGCTCGGATAAATCTGGTCTGACCCTGGTGACTTATCAATCTTAATGTTCGCCAAAGGTTCCAATACAGCAACTTCAACAATCTTTCTCTGTTCAAGCCCATATCCCAGATCCTTAAAGTTCACATTCACAAGGTCCCTTTCTTTAATGGAAGGGTAAAAAACTCATTTAGGACTCCCTCTATCTGATCAGACTTCACGCACATGTTTCCTAAGCTCTCCCGGATCGGCACTAACTTCTCCCTGATCATTTTCTTCTTCCTCACGTATGAGTAAACTGCCTTTGGATTCTCCCTAATCCCTCCTACCAATACTTTCTAGTGCCTCCTCCTGGCTCTCCTCAGTGCATTTCTGAGCTCCTTTATCGCAAGGCTGGACTCCACCAAAGCTGTTCAAAATCCTTTCTTCCTCCACCTTACAGCAGCTTCTGTCTTCATTTTGACGAGAAGCACTTTAGTTCTCGGCATCCAACGCTACTTCATCATACCCCTTCTTACATGTCTCAGAGAAAAAAGTTCCTGCATCACTCGCAACAACTTCTCCTTATACAGTCTCCACATGTTTGCTGTGCCATTTCTCCCAGTCTGTACTTTCCAACTCCTGTCCGATAGCGTCATAATTTCCTTTTACCCATTAAATGTTTTCCCTTGGTAACTGCAATTTTCTCTCTTCACGTCTATGATAATGTGAGGCAGTTGTGGTCACCGTTACCAAAGTGTTCGCCCACCACGGAATCTGACACCTGTCCTGGCTCATTGTCAAGCACCAAATCCAAAATGGCAGCTCCCCTCGTCGGCCTGTCTACATACTGAGTAAGGAAACCCTCCTGAACACACCTAGCAAAGACAGCTTCATCCAAAATATGTCCACAAAGGAGGGTCCAGTTCATATTGGGAAAGTTGAAATCATCTGTAATAACAACTCTGCTACATCTGCATTTTTCGAAAATGTGCCGTCTTATCAGTTCGTCAATCTCTCTACTGCTATTAGCGCTACTGTAGTAAACCCCCAGAGTGGTAGCTGCTCCCTTGCTGTTCCTAACTTACCCCTGTAATGATTCAGTAAGCAAAACTTCCTCAACAACCTTAGTTTCTGTATCTGCGATGAACTCTCTGATTAGCAATGCTATTCCCCATTCTCTTTTTTTCCACCCTCCCTGTTAATTTTTAACCGTCTAAACCATGTAATATCGAGAAAGCATTCCTGCTCCTGTGAAACCCACGTCTCTGTTATGGCCATAACCTCATCGCCCCAAGTACTGATCCATGCTCTAAGTTCATCACTCTTATTTTTGACAATGCTTTCATTAAAGCAGATACACGTTAGCCGATCCCTTTGGTTCATCACGTGAGAAACCTTCACAACAGATCCACTACATCCGTCACTGCTCCATCTACAACTATACCCCTCTCAGGTATATGGCTCTGATTCCCACCCGGTTCCGAAACTAGTTGTAGGCCTGACGAACCACACTATCAAATCTCCCACCCAGGACATTTGCGCCCCTCCAGTTCAAGTGCAACCCGTCCTTAATGTCCACGTCTCACCTTCCCCAGAAGACGCCCCAATGGTCGAGGTATCTGAAGCCCTCCCTCCTGCACCAGCCTTGCAATCAAACGTTAAGATCCATTCGCTGACTCTTCCTTACCTCATTATCTTGTGGCACCTGGAGCAAACTCAGATCTAGTTGTCCTGCTCTTCAGCTTCCAACCAATCTCTCTGTAGTCACTTTTCAGATCCTTAATCCCTTTCCTGCCTATAAAGTTGGATGCAGTATATATCACGATTTCTGGTGCTCGACGTCCCTCTTCAGATCGGCGACATCCCGGACCCTGGCACCTGCCAGGCAACATACCTTCTGGGAGTCTCATTCAAAATCTCCTCTAAGTCTATCTAACTAGTCGATCCCCTTAAACTAGCGCTTTTCTATTCTCTCCCTTTCCCTTCTGAGCCACAGTGTCAGGCTCAGTGCCAGAGACCGGTTTGGAAATTTTCCTGATTGTTGCCACCTGTAAGTGCTTGACTGTTAGGGATATCGCGATTTTTCTTTATTTTCCTTGGGTGTCCTACATATCATTCCTCCTCACATTGGTGTAAGCCATTTTATGAAGTAATCGTGCTGCACTTTATGGAAATTTATGAATTTATGTCCTAAAGCTGATAATTTGCAGTTATTGTTGCTTGTCTTTTATTTCCAGATTTTAGTACAATTCTTCCATGCTCTGAGATGTTTTGAACAGGAACGTACTTCGGTCCTTATGATCTAAATGTACTTATTTTAGAAATCGCTTCTTTGAAAGTAGACTTGTTCACTTCCTTCAAGTAACTTTAAAGTAACGTTGCTTTCCTCTCAGATGGCCTTCCTGATTTTGTTTTCTTATGTCACATCGCTTTTTAACTCTCTTCTCATTTTCGCCCTGCAAATCACTTCTTTTATATTTCCTTACAATCTCGCAGTCCAAGACAGTATGCATTCGTTTTTATTCATGTTTATGAGTGTTTATCACAATTTTGTCCAGTTTTTCTGTGGTCTGCAGATTCCTTACTCTTTTAATGTCCATCTGCAACCCCACTCCATCAAATGAAAACCCCCACCCAAACTCGCCAACATCACTTACACCTACGTCATATACACTTACGTATATGCAAGTTTAAACTTTCACCCAATTCGTTCTGCCATTGCAGACGACTTTGTATGGCCAATCCCTGCCTTAGAAAACCTTTCAGGCTGCATTTACGTCTGTGTCCTCTACGGCTAATGTTGTCTGTTGCAAGATGATTCTTTGTTTTTTATTTAACGCGTTCCTTGGCATTGTGAACAAAATAGTGGATCTCCATTCACTGCTTCACACAGTGCCCCTGGCTTATATCTATCACAAGTATCTTTGTTTAGCACTTTTGAAGAGTACACCTTTCATCTGTTCTGAGCACTCAACTTGCACGTCAGTGTGGGCCACTCTTGTAAAGATACAAGATTATAACGAGTGTCGTGGAACAGAAGAACCCTAGAGTTCAAGTGTACGTATCTCTAAAAGTATGCTCACACGTCAGAAGGGCAGCAAAGAAGTCGATTGGCACACTGGCCTGCTTTAGTCACGGTATTTTGTATAGAATTTGGAAATTTATGTTTCTGTTGGACACGATGTTGGTGATAGCCCCACTTGGTGGACTGTGTTCAATCTTGGACACTTTGCTGTAGGAAGATGTTACTATTATTGGAAGAGTTGACAAATGACTTACAGTAATGTTGCCAGTGTCTTCGTAATAGGGAGAGCTTGGACAACCTCAGATATTTTAATTTAGAGTTTATAAGATTTAGGTGGGATCTTATGAAGTATATAGGATCATGAGAGGCATGAATATGATAAATGCAAGTGGTGTCTTTCTCAGCGTCGTGTAATCGAGGACTAGCAGTTAGGTTAATGTTAGACGAGAAACAATACATGAAGACTGAAATGCAAACTTTTTGCATATGGAATGAGCTGCCAGCTGAAGTGGTGGAGGCAGATACAGTGACAACGTTTAATAGGCAATGGACAAATACATGAATGGGAAACACTTAGAGAGATATGCGTTAAGTGCAGGGAAATGGGATTTAGGTTGATGGACATTTTGTTCTGCATGGACGAGTTTGGGCTGAAGGGCCGGTCTGCATGTTTTAGGATTCTATGACTCTATGACTCGATGAATTGCAGTACCGTGAACTAATACTAAATCTGAAACATGATTTATTCAGAGGTAAGCATAGTACTTACGCTACATTCAGAGTATTAGTTACAGTCATGGTAAATTAGTTACAGTGGATCAGGAATAAACTGTTTGATATTTCGCATCCCATTCGTCCTTCACCGATATCAGAACTGACCTCTCAGCTCCACAACGCTATCTGCAGCTGATTATTATTGAGACCTTTACTGAACAGAACCGGGTCAGCTCAACATTGAATATCCTGAAAGACTCGGAGAATCCACCATCCACTGGCAAAACAATTCCCAAACTCGAACAATTCTTTGGGGCAAATGAATTCTCCTGAACGTATTCTTAATAAAATGACGACGTGGAGATAGCCAGTAGAACTAAATTAGACTGCCAATACCTATTTTCGCAGTATAGTCAAAATGAAAAATTCCATGACCCTCCAAAACTGAATTGAGTGGTTCATAACCAGGCTTTACATTAGCCATTAAGTCATGTCCTTATCCATAGTTATTGGGAACGTCGGGGTGTTCCTTCAGTTGTCTCTACAGATACAGAGGGATACTCTCACATCCAGTAAATTAAGTTGCACTCATTCCTGTTCCATCAGTGTTTGCCTATCTCACCGTGTCTCTAAGGGACTCTACAGAGGAAGATGAAAGTGTTGCTTTTGCTGCTGATCGATCTTGTGCTTGTTGAGTCCATCAAGACCGATAGAGAATCGAGACCAAGATTTTTATATCCTGTTTTGAGCATCTCTGTGAAAACTAACTGCAAGTGCAGGATATACTGCTTTGAAATTGAAATTTGATCGATTTTATTAAACTTAATTCAATTAGATTTGTGCTGAATGCAGTCAATTCCGTTCGAAATTAAAAGTTGTCACTTATTTTTTTAGCTAATCAAAGAACTGCTCAATGTAATATTCTAAGGTAT
>NW_025214149.1:0-4119 GCF_004010195.1 Chiloscyllium plagiosum | reverse complement strand
CCGTAATCTTGACGAGTCAAAGATGTGGGCACCCAACAACAGCCGTCATCACTTATTCAGCAGCACCGTGACTGGGAGCAGGGACTCCAGCGTGTGCTGTTCATCCGGATTAGCCATTTCGGATCCATTCACATCCATTCGTTCAGTATGACTGCGCCCATCTTTTGCGCATTCTGGCGAGTGTCCCTGAATTTATGCCTTTTAAAATGAATACAAACTCTTACTGTGGTTTGTGCTGTTTATGGAGGAAGGATGTACAAAACGAATGCGCCAAATGATGCCGCTCGCAGAGTCAGGCTGTCAGAGGTTGCTAAAGATTCTCAGAGCAGACCAAAAGAGGGAGTCTTCACGATGCACAGTCTAATTGCTTCAAATGGAGTACATCCAGTACTTTTGCCATTTTTTGGTGTTTTCTTTAGACACGGATAACATTTACACACCACAGGACATCAGTTGAACAAATTGCTCCACCATGAGCATATTGTTAATTGTTGTATTTTGCATTGAATCCACGTTTTCTACCGTCCCCACAGTTTCACAGTTCATCTGTAATCCGTTGTTATCCCAAGACGCAGGAGGAAAGTTTCCCTTTCAATTTTCGTTCCCTTGGTCTCAGTTGACTGCTTTCTCCTGATCGACCCCATTCGTAGCTTCATCATTTCTCTCTCTCTCTCTCTCCCTGCCTATCTGCATCTCCATCTCGATCTATGATCACCTCACTTTCTCTATATCCCTCTTCCTGTCTTCTTCTCCCACCTTCCCCACTTTTCCTCTCTTAATTTTGATTATATCTTGCATTCTGTATTTTGCTGCCTTCCGTAGATTAATGAGTTGAATCATCAGTTCATTCCCCCCTCCTTCTCACAGTGTCCCGCAATTCTTCTTTATCTGTCTGATGTGTCCAGCTGCCTCAGATGTTTAAATGCTTCTTTAATTTTATTTACTCGTTGGTCTAGCACTTATGGTCGATATATAATTGACCCTTGTGAAGGTGGCTGTGAGCTGTCTTGTTAAATCGCTGAATCAATGTGCAGTCAGTAGTTCTATAGTGCCAAGAGAGAGGGAATTCCGGGATTTCGACCAAGTGACACTGAGGGGATGGTAAAATATTTCCAAGAAAGGGCGGTAAGAAAGCTTGGAAAGGAACTTGCAGAGGTAGTGTTTCCACGTATCTGCTGTCGTTGCCCTTGCAAATAGTCGTGGGGAGATGCTTTCGAAGAAACTTCATAGAATTTCTGCACGGCACATTTCATGATAGCACACAGAAAGCGGTGGATATTTGTGGATGCTGACCGAATCATTCAGTCTATTTTGTCAACATAGCTGGTGCCAAATCTGAATAGATTGTTTTTCAGTATCAAGATCTCTTTTAGTTTATCTTTGACGAAGAGGACCGGTTTCAATTGGATGCATTGTTGTCGTGTCCATCAGGCGGGTTTCTTCATCCTGAATGGTGTCGATGATCTCGAGTTTTATTGGAGCTGTACCCATCCAGGCAATTAAAGCGTATTCTGTCGCACCTCTGACTTGTGCATATTCGATGATGGCTCACGAAGAGCTGACGCTCGAAACGTCAATTGTCCGGCTCCTTGGATGCTTTGTGACCGGCTGTGCTTTTCCAGTACCACACTCATTACTTTGATCTACAATATCTGCAGTCGTGACTTACTCCCAGGATTTGGTGGATGTCAGGTAAGTTCAACAGTGCAGGATTCCTAGTCTCTGACGTGCCCTTGTAAGAAATGAATGAATTTGATGGATCCTGTTCAGTTTCTGGTCATTGGTAACTCCTTCGACGTTAGTATCCAGGGCTCTCAATGATATCAATGCGATTGACCATCAAGGTGGGTATGGTTTGATTCCTCACAATAGGAATTTCCAGAATATTAATGGTTAAGAAATTCGATGATGGCAACACCAAGGACCGATGGTTAAATTCTTTCTGAAAGGTAACCCCGAGGGCGTTGGTTCAGTGATGAGGATGCTATTGAACGCTAAGGAGCGAGAATTAGATTTCCTCTTCATAGTATTTTCCAGCATATTGATTGCGGGGGACATTTAGTAATGGCAACGCCATATTACTTCGATGGACGGTGGTGGGAGTGTCTCTAATTGGAAGTGACCATTTCTTGGCCTTTCTGTGGCACAAATGTTACTTGCCAGTTTGCAACTTAAATCTCTCATGTAAAATCATTGTTGGTTTGTTAAATATCGCCTCTGAAGTGAAACTGTCCTGCTGCCAGTCACCATCCTGTCTGCCACCCTTCAGTGAGTTTGCAAAGGATGATCTGATGTTGATTATGAGCCAAGAGCTCACTCTCTGTTTACGGAACCACTGCATAAGTTCTCGAGTACTAAGTGTTCAATGTCATGAGTCTAATCCATCACAGATTGTGAAACAATATGAGTCCTTCTGTGGAAAGAAAGCAGACAAGCACGCACACACTCTTTCATAGACGCATGTATACTCAGACACGCAGGCACACGCACAGCAAAACCATGAGAGGAAAATGGAGAAGCAGAGGGAGGATGGAGGAGATGCAATTGATTTCGCCAACTTTCTCAGTGGAAAGAGAAACAGAGATATTGAGGATTTGCCGAAGGAGAATGAGGGGATTGCGAAACAGGGAGAGAATAGGAATATGCAGAGAAAACGAAATAAATTGGAATAATCACATGCCTCCATGTTATTGTCCAACAGGTATATTTGGAAACACTAGTTTATGGAGCGTCGCTCCTTCTTCAGCTGATTGTGGGATAAAAGATCGTAAGACACAGAAGTTACAGTTAACTTTTACAATGTGATGTTACTGGAACTATACATTGAACAATAAATCATGCGACTCAGCCAACGTTGTCTATCGCATACACTGCAGGTAGAATGCTGTGAGGCATGGCACATTCGCGAGACCGAGCAGAGTTTATTGCAATGGATAAATGGACACTGCAAAACTATCAACAGACAGGAGTGTCCCCTCCCAATCGGAGAACATTTCAGTGGTCTCGGACATTAGACCTCGAATCTTCGGGTGACCAACGTCCAAGGCAGGGAACAACGCAAAGTGGCCGAGCAGAGGCTGATTGCCAAGTTCGCTACACATGCAGTCAATCGGGATTCTGGTTTCATGTCACACTACAGGTGACCCACTGCACTACATACACACAGACACAAAGACACACGCAAAGACACACACACAGACATAAACACCCACACACACAGACACATACAGACGAGCATAGAAAGACAGATATTGCTCACAGAGAGACGAACACACGAAGGCACGGATGCTCCTGCACACACACATTCCTGCAGACACACCCACACTCTTGCAATCCCATACACTATTGGAGACTCTCTCTCTCATACACAAGCTCTCTTTCAAACGCTCACACATGCACTCCCACATTCACACCAAAACACGCACCCTCTCACAGACTTATGCACTAACACTCACACACATATGCACACTCTTCCAATGACACACATCAACTCTCCCCTCAACACCACACGACACGCACAAACACACACATTCACCATTATAAGTTTGTGGGGTGAATTGCATTTGACGGATTACTTTCTATTTTGCTCAAAAACTGTATGAATCAATGCAAGGTTCTGTACGTCAACTTTTCAGATTAGAATTTGTCTGAACATTGTAGCACAGGGTTCCTGAGGCCTTAAATGCATTATTTGGGCCGACATGATATCAATTATAAAAGTTCACTTGAGAATGCAACTTTAAAGCAGTGTTGCGATTTACATAAGAAAGAACTGAAACCAGCATGTTCATTCTAAAGGATGAGGGACTTAACAAACAACCAGGCCTTTTTCAACGTATAATTTCAATTACATCACGCCGTAAACGTTTGCTATAAGTTCCTCCATTTTGCTTTTATACTCCGGAACCAACTGATAAAGGAACAGCAGTCCAAATGCTAGTGCTTCCAAGAAAGAGCTGTTAGACTATATCCTGGTGTTATGCGACTTTTAACTTTGTACAACCAAGTCCAACATCAGCATCTCTAATTCAGAGCACAAGATCAGTATTGAAAATGAGAGTGTGCAGAGAGAGAGGAAGATTAGGTAAGAAGGAAAGAGGGAGCAAGCGTGAAAACTGT
>NW_025214148.1:38524-39754 GCF_004010195.1 Chiloscyllium plagiosum | reverse complement strand
CAGTAACAGAGACGCAGTGGGGTCAGTCTCCTCTCACCCGGGTCAGTAACTGACACACAGTGGGGTCAATCTGCTCTCCCCAGGGTCAGTAACAGAGACACAGTTGGGTCACGCTGCTCTCCCCAGGGTCAGTAACAGAGACGCAGTGGGGTCAGTCTCCTCTCACCCGGGTCAGTAACTGACACACACTGGGGTCAGTCTGCTCTCCCTGGTGGTCAGTAATACAGACACAGTTGCGTCAGGGTGCTCACCCCTGGGTCAGTGATGCTGACACAGTGGGGTCAATCTGCTCTCCCCAGGGTCAGTAACAGAGACACAGTGGGGTCAGTCTGCTATCCACTGGGTCAGTGACAGACACACAGTGGGGTCAGTCTGCTCTCTCCTGGGTCAGTAACAGAGGCACAGTGGGGTCAGTCTGTTCTCCCTGGGGACAGTAATACAGACGCAGTGGGATCAGGCTGCTCTACCCTGGGTCAGTAATACAGACACACTGGGGTCAGCCTGCACTCCCCTGTGTCAGTAACAGAGACACAGTTGGGTCAGTCTACTCTCCCCTGGGTCAGTGACAGAGACACAGTAGGGTCAGTCTTCCCTCCCTGGGTTCAGTGACTGAGACAAAGAGGGATCAGGCTGCTCTCCTCTAGGGTCAGTGACAGAGAAACATTTGGGTCAGTCTGCTCTTCCCTCGGTCAGTGACAGAGACACAGTGGGGTCATGCTGCTCTCCCCCCGGTCAGTAAGTGAGACACAGAGGGGTCAGGCTGCCCTCCTCTGCGGTCAGTGACTGAGACACAGAGGGGTCAGGTTGCTCTCCCCTGGGGTCAGTGACAGAGACACAGTTGGGTCAGTCTGCTCTCCTTTGGGGTCAGTGAGAGAGACACAGTTGGGTCAGTCTGCTCTCCACTGGGTCGGTGACAGAGACATAGTGGGGTCAATCTGCTCTCCCCTGAGTCTGTGATACAGACACAGTGAGGTCAGTCTGCTCTCCCCTGAGGTCAGTGACAGAGACACAGTTGGGTCAGTCTGCTCTCCCTGGGGTCAGTGAAATAGACACAGTGGGGTCAGTCTGCTCTCCCCTGGGGTCAGTGATACAGACACAGTTGGGTCAGGCTGCTCTCCCCTGGGTCAGTGACAGAGACACAGTTGGGTCAGTCTCCTCTCCTCTGTGTTCAGTGACAGAGACATAGTGGGGTCAGGCTGCTCTCCCTGGGGTCAGTGATATAGACACAGT
>NW_025214148.1:21279-28716 GCF_004010195.1 Chiloscyllium plagiosum | reverse complement strand
GACAACGTTGGCTGAGTCACATGAGTACCTGCCATGTACAAGGTGGGAGGTGTCCCCACACGTAATAGTGGTATCTATGTCCACAATCTGACACGTCTTGCAGTGCCTACCGTGACAGGGTTGTATGGAGTTGTCCTGAGAGCCGGGCAGTTTGCTACGAACAATGATCTGTTTGAGGTTTGGTGGTTGTTTAAAGGCAAGTGGTGGAGGTGTGGGGAAGGTCTTGGTGAGGTGCTCATCCTCATTGATAATGTGTTGCAGGTCACGAAGAACATGGTGTAGTTTTTCAGCTCCTGGGAAATACTGAACAACGAAGGGTACCCTGTCGGTTGCAGCACGTGTCTGTCTCCTGAGGAGGTCACTACGGCTCCTTGCTGTGAACTGACGGTCGATGAGTTGGGCGTTGTACCCCGTTCTTGTGAGGGCATCCCTGAGTACTTCCAGGTGCCCGTCACGCTCCTCCTCATCTGAGCAGATCCGGTGTATGCGTAGGGCTTGCCCATAGGGGATGGCTGTTTTAATTTGTTTTGGGTAATTTTCACTGTATAATTTCAGTTACATCACACTGTAAACTTTTGCTATAAATTCTGTGTCTTCCAATTGGGACTCCACAATCACCTGATGAAGGAGCGGTGCTCCGAAAGCTAGTGCTTCCAATTAAACCTGTTGGACTATAACCTGGTGTTAGTGAGGCCTGCAGATGCTGGAGATCAGAGCTGAAAATGTATTGCTGGAAAAGCGCTGCAGGTCAGGCAGCATCCAAGGAGCAGGAGAATCGACATTTCGGGCATGAGCCTTTCCTGAGGAAGGGCTCATGCCCGAAACGTCAATTCTCCTGCTCCTTGGATGCTGCCTGACCTGCTGCGCTTTTCCAACAACACATTTTCAGCTATAACCTGGTGTTGTGTGATTTTTAACTTTGTACACCGCAGTCCAACAACAGCATCTCCAAATCATGACTTTTAAACATTGTAATTGTACTCACATCCAGCACTTCCTCATTCCACACATGAATCACCTTCTGTGTAAAATATTCGCCCCTCATGTCTCTCTCTCTCCTCTCAACTTAGGAATGTGCCCCCAGTCTTGAAATCCCCTATCCTTGGGAAAACATAACTTGATTTTCTCCTCCTCTCTCTTTTCCTGTTTTGCAGCTAATTCTGGGATTTTCTTTATGTCCTCGATAGTAAAGACCGACACAAAACACCACTTCAATTCAACTGCCAGCTCCTCGTGTTCCAGTATTAATTCCCCAGGCTCGCTTCCTCGAGCGCCAATGTTTATTTTGTGAACGTCTTGTCTTTTAAAAATATTTACAGAAGCTCTTACTGTCTGTTTTGATGTTTCTGGCTGACACTCAATGGTTCTCAAATTTTCCCCTCCTTATTGCAGGATTAGCAGAGAAACTGCCATTTCGTGCTTGGTTTTGTACAGGTTATAATCAAAGTTTTTAAAATGACTATATTGTGCTGAACTGTAATCATTGTAGAATTTAGATTTACTCACGTACAGAAGTACAGTGATAATTTTTCAATGTCACCACACACAGCACCATATTAGGTACAAGTACAAAAACTTAAGAACAAGGGAGAAGGAAATATGGAACCAAGTTCATCGATCCCTGAAAGTTGCCACCCAGCTTGATAGTGCTGTTAAGAAGGCATACAGTGTGTCATTGGTAGAGGGATCGAGTTCCGGAGCCGTGATATCATGCTGCAACTTTACAAAACGCTGGTGCGGCCACACTTGGAATATTGTGTGCAGTTCTGGTCGCCCCATTACAGGAAGGATGTGGAAGCATTGGAAAAGGTGCAGAGGAGATTTACCAGGACGGTGCCTGGTCTGGAGCAGAGGTCTTCTCAGGAAAGGTTGAGGGGCTTGGGGTCTGTTCTCACTGGAGAGAAGAAGGCTAAGAGGGGATTTAATAGAAACATCGAAGATGATCAGAGGATTAGATAGGGTGGACAGTGAGTCTTTTTCCTAGGATGATGACATTAGCTTGTACAAGGGGACATAGCTATAAATTGAGGGGTGATAGATTTAAGACAGATGTCAGAGGCAGGTTCTTTACTCAGAGGGTGGTCAGGGTGTGAAATGCCCTACCTGCCAATGTAGTTAACTCAGCCACATCAGGGAGATTTAAACAGTCCTTGGATAAGCACATGGATGATGATAGGATAGTGTAGGGGGAAGGGCTTAGATTCGTTCACAGGTCAGCACAACATCGAGGGCCGAAGGGCCTGTTCTGCACTGTAATGTTCTATGTTCTATGTTCGAAGTTGCAAGTTAAACAATACAGTCAAGAAAAAGTTAAAAGTTCAACCAGTATAGTCTTATTTAAGTGCTTAGCCAGGCTGGGACCACACTTTCTACAAGGGATCCATCTCCTCCACTTTCAGTAAAATGGTTGTAACGAGTTTTGAGAAGATTTGTAGCTCAGGTTGAGGTTTTGTATGTAGGTTTGCTCGCTGAGCTGGAAGGCTCATTTCCAGATGTTTCGTTACCCTTACTAGGTAACACCTTCAGTGGGCCTCAGGCAAAGCAATGCTGAAAATTCCTGCTTTCTATTTATATGTTTGGGTTTCTTTGGGTTGGTGATGTCATTTCCTGTGGTGATGTTATTTCCTGTGGTGAAGCCACTTCCTGGTCCTTTCCTCAGGGGTGGTAGGTGTGGTCTAACTCGATGTGTTTGTTGATCTGGTTGATTAAATGATTGGTTTTATTCACTTTACAGCAGCAATGGGCCAAAGGGCCTTTTTCTGCACATAAATCTCTGTGATTTTACACATGACTTCGCTTAACCTGTTATGGACCAGATCAGACCCCCTCAAATTATATTAAGATGGTAGCCTAGGCCCTAACTTTATAGGCCAATAGAAAGTGCTATGTTTCAGATGCAATTCATTTGGTCAAACTACTCGACGCTAAGCAAAACACAATTATTTAAACACTGTAGTTATAATACAACAAAAGAAAGAAGGACTTAGAATCACTTAACTCTATTGGAGAACTTAACCGAATAATAGATTCAGTAACTATTACTAATTAACTGTTCCAATTCAGCAACATGCCATAAACATACCCCTTGGCCAAAAGGCAAATTGAGACATCAGATTTGTCTCACAGGGTAACCCAGCAGCAGAGAGGACGCCAGCTTTCAGCTATAACCGAGAGCGGGAATAGACAGCTTTCATTCCTTCAAAACTCCAGCAGCTTTTGCCTTGCTGAGTGTTATAAAGATGTCGGTGTACTGTATCTTTAAGAGAGTTAAAAGCTAGCAGAACAACCTGAGAGCACCAAGTGTTCTGAATAAGATACAATCTAACATGTGGTCCAGCTACTGGGGTAACTAGGGTAGCTGGTTGCCTGGAGACAAAAATGGATTTGAATTAGACCGATCGGATTAAATTATATCCCCCAAAAATGCCAAATCCCAATCAAGTTTGAATTTAATATATTGACAATCTTAAAAGCCAATGACACAATCCGCTGCTTTGGGGGTATAAGACCCGAGAAAATTGAACAGTTGGGAGGAGAACTGCTGCACCACCAGCATGTGGAGACTGCCCGTAAAATCGCTCTCTTAAAAGGTATGTTTATCAATCCATGACCTGTGAAGCAGAAACCCCAAGAAGAAGAAAAGAAAACACAGAAAGATCCAAATAGAAGATTTAACTTCTGGCTGGTTTTGAAAAATTGAATTTTAGGTGAATCTTAATCGGGGGTTTTATTGGATTAATATTGCAGAAGGGAAGATAAAAGATAGGTTAGAGGAAGGAGTTGTAAATAGTTGTTTGTTAATTCACAGCTCCTTGAAAGTGGAGTCGCAGGTAGATAGGATAGTGAAGAAGGCGTTTGGTATGTTTTCCTTTATTGGTCAGAGTATGAGTGTAGGAGTTGGGAGGTCATGGTGCGGCTGTACAGGACATTGGTTAGGCCACTGTTGGAATATTGCATGCAATTCCGGTCTCCTTCCTATTGGAAAGATATGAAACTTAAGAGGATTGAGAAAAGATTTACAAGGATGTTGCCAGGGTTGGAGGATTTGAGCTATAGGGAGAGGCTGAATAGGCTGGGGCTGTTTTCCCTGGAGCGTCAGAGGTTTATAAAAACATGAGGGGCATGGATAGGATAAATAGACAAAGTCTTTTTCCTGGGGTCAGGGAGTCCAGAACTAGAGGGGCATATGTTTAGGGTGAGAGGGGAAAGATCTAAAAGAGACCTAAGGGGCAACTTTTTCACCCAGAGGGTGGTACGTGTGTGGAATGAGCTGCCAGAGGATGTGGTGGAGGCTGGTACAATTGCAACATTTAAGAGGCATTTGGATGGATATATGACTAGGAAGGGTTTGGAGGGATATGGGCCGGGTGCTGGCAGGTGGGACTAGATTGGGTTGGGATATCTGGTCGGCATGGACGGGTTGGACCGAAGGGTCTGTTTCTGCGCTGTACATCTCTATGACTCTGTAATTATTCTTTGCTATACTTTAAGAAATAAGTTGTTAAGTAGTTCTTGGCCTCTCGAATCTTCACAGATTACTGCACGGGATAAATCTTTTCTGTGTTGCTGGTTTAAATGTAGCAGGAGGGTTTACCCCGTGCCGTAACAGGAGACTCTGGTAGCTTCTGCCTAAAACTAAACCTAAAACTAGAAATCCTGGTCTGTGAGAGCTGGCCACACCCATCCTGGCTGCTTCTATTGTTCTGACTTTAAAATAAAAACCCAAGGTCTCATTACCACAGAGTGCTCGGCACCTCTTGTTTAATATCCCCTTATAGAGTCATAGAGTCACAGAGATGTACAGCATGGAAACAGACCCTTCGGTCCAACCCGTCCATGCTGACCAGATATCCCAACCCAATCTAGTCCCACCTGCCAGCACCCGGCCCATATCCCTCCAAACCCTTCCTATTCATATACCCATCCAAATGCCTATTAAAAATGTTGCCCAGGGCAAAATACACCTCTTAGAGCCACAGCATTGTCACAAACCTCACTGGATGAAGAGCCACACAGTGGGATTGTGACCAGATCAAAGTCAAGACCCGTATGTTTTTGAGTTGTAGAAAAGGCAGAGAGTTCCCTGCCTAACTCATTCCCTTTTCATGATGGGGGCAATGTGTAAACTTCAAAGCTGAACAAGGAAGATCACATCCTCCCAATTATTGTGTGCAGTCTTGGTCTCCTAGTCATAGAGTCATAGAGATATACAGCATGGAAGCAGACCCTTTGGTCCAACCCATCCATGCCGACCAGATATCCCAACCCAATCTAGTCCCATATCTCTCCAAACCCTTCCTATTCATATACCCATCCAGATGCCTCTTAAATGTTGCAACTGTACCAGCCTCCACCACATCCTCTGGCAGCTCATTCCATACACGTACCACCCTCTGGGTGAAAAAGTTGCCCCTTAGGTCCCTTTTATATCTTTCCCCTCTCACCCTAAACCCTCTACTTCTAGACACCCCCACCCCAGGGAAAAGCATTTGTCTATTTATCCTATCCATGCCCCTCATGTTTTTATAAACCTCTATAAGGTCACCCCTCAGCCTCCGACGCTCCAGAGAAAACAGCCCCAGCCTGTTCAACCTCTCCCTGTAGCTCAAATCCTCCAACCCTGGCAACATCCTTGTAAACCTTTTCTGAACCCTTTCAAGTTTCACAACATCCTACCTACAGCAGGGAGACCAGAATTGCATGCAGCATTTCAAAAGCGGCCTAACCAATTATTTGTGTCAAGAGTTTTTCCAAATAAATCAACTGGAATTAGCTCATTTGGATTGGTTTGTGATCAGGAGATTAGAGCTCGGTTAAAATTGATGAGGGAGAGGTTGTTGAAGGAGGAAGATGATTCCTCAATGTTGGATGACGTCAGGTTTTAGAAAGACTGACAGGAACATGTAGGGGAGGGTAGGAGGATGTAAACGTTTATTGAGGTCGGGAAGAAGATTGCAGGTCAAGAAGGCAGTGCTGAGTCCGAGGGTTGGGACTGAGATGAGGTGGGGGGAGGGGAAATTAGGAAGTTGTAGAAATCTGCATTCATCCCTTGTGGTTGGAGGGTTCCTAGGTGGAAGATGAGGCACTCTTCCTCCAGGCGTCGTGTTGCCATGGTCTGGCGATGGAGGAGCCCAAGGACCTGCATGTCCTTGGCAGAGTGGGAGGGTGAGTTAAAGTGTTCAGCCATAGGGCGGTTAGGTTGGTTGGTGCGGGTGTCCCAGAGGTGTTCTCTGAAACATTCCGCAAGTAGGCGGCCTGTCTCCCCAATGTAGAGAAGGCCACATCGGGTGGAGCAGATGCAGTAAATGATGTGCATGCAAGTACAGGTGAATTTGCGACGGGTATGGAAGGATCCCTTGGGGCCTTGGAGGGAAGTAAGGGGGGAGGTGTGGGCGCAAGTTTTGCATTTCTTGCGGTTGCAGGGGAAGGTGCCGGGAGTGGAGGTTGGGTTGGTGGGGGGTGTGGACCTGACGAGGGAGTTGCGGAGGTGATAGGGGGACAGACTGCCCGGTGTGTGTGTAAATGGGGAGAGGGTGGGTGAGGGGGTTAATCCCTGTCCGATAGGGGGCACAGACTGCCAGGTGTGTATAAATGGGGAGAGGGTTTGTGTGGGGATTAATCCCCCTCCATTAAGGGAGCAGACTGCCCAGTATTTGGAAATGGGGAGAGGGCGTGTGAGGGGGTTAATCCCTCTCTAATAGGGGGAACAGACTGCCCGGTGTGTGTAAATGGGGAGAGGGTGGGTGAGGGGATTAATCCCCTTCTGATAGGGGGAACAGACTGCAGTCAGTTCCCCCTATCAGAGGGGGATTAATCCCCCCACCCACCCTCTCCCCATTGACACCCACCGGGCAGTCTGTTCCCCATATCAGAGGGGGAATAACCCCCTCACCCACTCTCTCCCCATTTACACACACCGGGCAGTCTGTGCCACCTATCGAAGGGGGATTTACCCCCTCACCCACCCTCTCCCCATTCACACACACCGGGCAGTTGGTTCCCCCTATCGGAGAGGGTTTTACCACCTCACCCACCCTCTCCTCATTTACACACACACCGGGCAGTCTGTGCCCCCGATCGGAGGGGGATTAACCCCCTCACCCACCCCTCTCCCCATTTACACACACCGGGCAGTCTGTTCCACCTTTCGGAGGGGGATTAACCCCTTCACCCACCCCTCTCCACATTTACACAGACACCGGGCAGTCTGTTCCACCGGTCGGAGAAGGGTTAACCCCCTCACCCGCCCTCCCCCCATTGACACCCACCAGGCAGTCGGTTCCCCCTATCGGAGGGGGATTAACTCCCTCACCCACCCTCTCCCCATTCACACACACTGGGCAGTCTGTTCCCCCTATGAGAGAGGGATTTACCCCCTCACCCACCCTCTCCCCATTTACACACACCGGGCAGTCTGTGCCCCCTATCAGAGGGGGA
>NW_025214148.1:20034-21010 GCF_004010195.1 Chiloscyllium plagiosum | reverse complement strand
CCCTCACCTTAACCTCCTTCCACCTATCGCATTCCCAACGCCCCTCCCCAAAGTCCCTCCTCCCTACCTTTTATCTTAGCCTGCTTGGCACACCCTCCTCATTCCTGAAGAAGGGCTTATGCCCAAAACGTTGATTCTCCAGCTCCTTGGTTGCGGCCTGATCTACTGAGCTTTTCCAGCAACACATTTTTCAGCATATATTCATACACACAGCCTTCACTTATGTCCTTTGATCTATTTTGTAACTTCTAGCCTAATTTGAGGATTTAATCTCAGTTCTGTATCCACCATCCCTTCCTGTCTCAGTTTCATTGAGGCAGAGTCCCTTCCCCTCAAATTTCTGCTTCCCAAGACACATTAAAATATCGCCTCGCTGTTCCCACCCACACCAAACTCTCCCAGTCTTATCTGCTCCCAGCAATCCCTTCCATGAAAATACACTTCCCTCCAAATCATTGTCTCAATATCACAACCTCGCAACATTCACATTATAAACGCCTCCAAACATCCTCCCACCACGACCCCTCAACCACCCTCTCCCCATTTACTCACACCGGGCAGTCTGTTCCCCCTATCGGAGGGGGATTAACCCCCTCACCCACACACTCCCCATTTACACACACCGGGCAATCTGTTTCCCCTATCGGAGGGGGATTAACCCCCTCACCCAACCTCTCCCCATTTACACACACCGGGCAGTCTGTTTCCCCAATCGGAGGGGGATTAACCCCCTCACACACCCCCTCCCCATTTACACACACCGGACAGTCTGTTCCCCCTATCGGAGGGGGATTAACCCCTTCACCCACCCTCTCCCCATTTACACAGACCGGGCAGTCTGTTCCCCCTATCGGAGGGGGATTAACCCCTTCACCCACCCTCTCCCCATTTACACACACTGCCCGGTGTGTGTAAATGGGGAGAGGATGGGTGAGGGGGTTAATCCCCCTCCGATAGGGGGAACAGACTGCCCGGT
>NW_025214148.1:13531-17853 GCF_004010195.1 Chiloscyllium plagiosum | reverse complement strand
CCCCCTATCGGAGGGGGATTAACCCCCTCACCCGCCCTCTCCCCATTTACACACACCGGGCAGTCTGTGCCCCCTATCAGAGGGGGATTAACCCCCTCACACACCCTCTCCCCAATTACACACACACCGGGCAGTCTGTGCCCCCTATCGGAGGACACACCGGGCAGTCTGTGCCCCCTATCAGAGGGGGATTAACCCCCTCACACACCCTCTCCCCAATTACACACACACCGGGCAGTCTGTGCCCCCTATCGGAGTGGGATTAACCCCCTCACCCACCCTCTCTCAATTGACACACACCGGGCAGTCTGTTCCCCTTATTGGAGGGTGATTAAACACCTCACCCATCCTCTCCCCATTTCCACACACCGGGCAGTCTGTGCCCCCTATCGGAGGGGGATTAACCCCCTCACCCACCCTCTCCCCATTTCCACACACCGGGCAGTCTGTGCCCTTAATCGGAGGGGGATTAACCCCCTCATCCACCCTCTCCACATTTACACACACCGGGCACTCTGTGCCCCCTATCGGAGGGGGATTAACCCCCTCACCCACCCTCTCCACATTTACACACACCGGGCACTCTGTTCCCCCTATCGGAGGGGGATTAACCCCTCATCCACCCTCTCCCCATTTACACACACCGGGCAGTCTGTTCCCCCTATCGGAGGGGGATTAACCCCTCATCCACCCTCTCCCCATCTACACACACCGGGCAGTCTGTTCCCCCTATCGGAGGGGGATTAACCCCCTAACTCACCCTCTCCCCAATTAGACATACCGGGTTGTCTGTTCCTCCTATCGGAGGGGGATTAACCCCCTCACCCACCCTCTCCCCATTTACTCACACCGTCAGTCTGTTCCCCCTATCGGAGGGGGATTAACCCCCTCAGCCACCCTCTCCCCATTTACACACACCGGGCAGTCTGTTCCTCCTATCGGAGGGGATTTATCCCCTCAGCCACTCTCTCCCTATTTACTCACACCGTCAGTCTGTTCCCCCTATCGGAGGGGGATTAACCCCCTCACCCAACCTCTCCCCATTTACACACACCGGGCAGTCTGTTCCCCCTATCAGAGAGGGATTAACCCCCTCACCCGCCCTCTCCCCATTTACTCACACCGGGCAGTCTGTGCCCCCTATGGGAGGGGGAATAACCCCCTCACCCACCCTCTCCCCATTGACACCCACCGGGCAATTAGTTCCTCCTTTCAGAGGGGGATTAACCCCCTAACTCACTCGCTACCCAATTACACACACACCGGGCAGTCTGTGCCCCCTATCGGAGGGGGAATAACCCCCTCACACACCCTCTCCCGATTGACACCCACCGGGCAGTCAGTTCCCCCGATCGGAGGGGGGTTAACCCCCTCACCCACCCTCACCGCATTTATACACACCGGGCAGTCTGTGCCCCGTATCAGAGAGGGATTAACCCCCTCACCCACCCTCTCCGAATTTACACACACCGGGCAGTCTGTTCCCCCTTTCGAAGGGGGTATAACCCCCACACCCACCCTCTCCCCATTTACACACACCGGGCAGTCTGTGCCCCCTATCGGAGGGGGATTAACCCCCTCACCCACCCTCTCCGCATTTACACACACACCGGGCAGTCTGTTCCCCTTCTCGGAGGGGAATTAACCCCCTCTCCCACCCTCTCCCCATTTACACACACCGGGCAGTCTGTTCCCACAATCGGAGGGGGATTAACCCCCTCACACACCCTCTCCCCATTTACACACACCGGGCAAGTCTGTGCCGCCAATCGGAGGGGGATTAACCCCCTCACCCACCCTCTCCCGATTTACACACACCGGGCAGTCTGTGCCCCCTATCGGAGTGGGATTAACCCCCTCACCCACCCTCTCCCCATTTACACACACAGGGCAGTCTGTTCCCCCTATCGGAGGGGGATTAACCCCTTAACTCACCCTCTCCCCATTTACACAAACCGGGCTGTCTGTTGCCCCTATCGGAGGGGGATTAAGCCCCTCACCCACCCTCTCCCCATTTACACACACCGGGCAGTCTGCTCCCCCTATCGGAGGGGGATTAACCCCTTCACCCACCCTCTCCCCATTTACACACACCGGGCAGTCTGTGCCCCCTATCAGAGAGGGATTAACCCCCTCACCCACCCTCCGATAGGGGGAACAGACTGCCCGGTGTGTGTGTGAATGGGGAGAGGGTGGGTGAGGGGGATCAATGCCCCTCCGATAGTGGGAACACACTGCCCGGTGTGTGTAAATGGGGAGAGGGTGGGCGAGGGGATTAATCCCCCTCCGATAGGGGGAACAGACTGCCCGGTGTGTGTGTAAATGGGGAGAGGGTGGGTGAGGGGGTTAATCCACCTCCGATAGGGGGAACAGAGTGCCCGGTGTGTGTAAATTGGGAGAGGATGGGTGAGGGGTTAATCCCCCTCCGATAGGGGGCACAGACTGCCCGGTGTGTGTAAATGGGGAGAGGGCGGGTGAGGGGTTAATCCCCCTCTGATAGGTGGGACAGACTGCACGGTGTGTGTGTAAACGGGGAGAGGGTGGTTGAGGGGGTTAATCCCCCTCCGATAGGGGGAACAGAGTGCCCGGTGTGTGTAAATGGGGAGAGGGTGGGTGAGGGGGTTAATCCCCGTCCGATAGGGGGCACAGACTGCCAGGTGTGTATAAATGGGGAGAGGGTTTGTGTGGGGATTAATCCCCCTCCGATAAGGGAGCAGACTGCCCAGTATTTGGAAATGGGGAGAGGGCGGGTGAGGGGGTTAATCCCCCTCCGATAGGGGGACAGACTGCCCGGTGTGTGTAAATGGGGAGAGGGCGGGTGAGGGGTTAATCCCCCTCTGGATAGGGGGCACAGACTGCCAGGTGTGTATAAATGGGGAGAGGGTTTGTGTGGGGATTAATCCCCCTCCGATAAGGGAGCAGACTGCCCAGTATTTGGAAATGGGGAGAGGTTGGGTGAGGGGGTTAATCCCCCTCCGATAGGGGGCACAGACTGGTTGATGACTTCAGTGATACAAATCTGTTGGGAATAATTATTATTTCCATTTCCTTTTTTTTGAGACTGAAATTTGATTCGAATCAGTAACTGCTTTGAAGGCAAGGCTTTTCCAACAGGACCAAAGATTTCTCAAAGATTATCTTCTGAATGTGCTGATTCCTAAAACCTTCAACTGGCACCAATACACAAGAGATTACAAAGCTCGCTGATTCCGAGATACATTCACAAAGATTTCAAACACACGGGTCATCATTCAGACCAAGTCCTTCACATTGATCGCCGTAGAGGGAGCTTTACTCTGTATCTAACCCCGTGCTGTCCCTGTCCTGGGAGGGTTTGATGGGGGACAGTGTAGAGGGAGCTTTACTCTCTCTCTAACCCCGTGCTGTCCCTGTGCCTGGAGTGTTTGATTGGGGGACAGTGTAGAGGGAGCTTTACTCTGTATCTAACCCCGTGCTGTCCCTGTCCTGGGAGTGTTTGATTGGGGGACAGTGTAGAGGGAGTTTTACTCTGTCTCTAACCCCGTGCTGTCCCTGTGCCTGGAGTGTTTGATGGGGGACAGTGTAGAGGGAGCTTTACTCTGTATCTAACCCCGTGCTGTCCCTGTCCCTGGGAGGGTTTGATGTGGACAGTGTAGAGGGAGCTTTACTCTGTATCTAACCCCCTGCTGTTCCTGTGCCTGGAGTGTTTGTTAGGGGACAGTGTAGAGAGAGCTTTACTCTGTATCTAACCCCGTGCTGTCCCTGTCCTGGGGGTGTTTGATGGGGGGGACAGTGTAGAGGGAGCTTTACTCTGTCTCTAATCCCATGCTGTCCCTGTGCCTGGAGTGTTTGATTGGGGACTGTGCCGAGGAAGTATTAATGCGGAGATTTGTCAATGAGACCACTTGGAATAGAGTTTCAGATTGAATCCTCTGTCTTGGAATCTCTTAGCAACAGGACAGAGGGAGCGGCAGTCGAGTGGTTCCCTGTTAGTCTCCGGAGATTACGATTTGTGAATGGTCAGGAATTGGAGGCAATACGATCCAGACGGAGAGAACAGTGGCCACAGTCTCCAGTTCTCCTGCTGAAATAAAGAGGTCCCTTATTGTCAGAGAGTGGGAGAGGGTGTGGGGGGGGGGGGGGGGCTCAGGGAGATGGTCCAGCACTGAAACCAATCCAGGACCCCACACCCACTCTCACACAGAGGAGCCACTGAATGGGACATTGTCACTTCAACTCACTGCACCCCCCACCCCACACACACACACACACAGGGACTCGGCGCTACAGCAATGTAAGGGTGGTGGGGGGGAGGAGGGGGATGTCCCACTGTGTTCATAGGG
>NW_025214148.1:9758-12338 GCF_004010195.1 Chiloscyllium plagiosum | reverse complement strand
CACACCGGGCAGTCTGTTCCCCCTATCGGAGGGGGATTAACCCCCTCTCCCACCCTCTCCCCATTTACACACACCGGGCACTCTGTTCCCACAATCGGAGGGGGATTAACCCCGTCTCCCACCCTCTCCTCATTTACACACACCGGGCACTCTGTTCCCACTATCAGAGGGGGATTAACCCCCTCACCCACCCTCTACCCATTTACACACACCGGGCACTCTGTTCCCACAATCGGAGGGGGATTAACCCCCTCTCCTACCCTCTACTCATTTACACACACCGGGCACTCTGTTCCCACTATCGGAGGGGGATTAACCCCCTCACCCACCCTCTCCCCATTTACACAGACCGGGCAGTCTGTTCCCCCTGTCGGAGGGGGATTAACCCCCTCACCTGCCCTCTCCCCATTTACACAGACCGGGCAGTCTGCTCCCCCTAAATGAGGGGATTAACCCCCTCACCCATCCTCTCCGCATTTACACATATCGTCAGTCTATTCCCCCTATCGGAGAGTATTAACCCTCTCACCTGCCCTCTCGCCATTTACACAGACCAGGCAATCTGTTCCCCCTATCGGAGGGGGATTAACCCCCTTACCCACCCTCTCCCCATTCCCACACACCGGGCAGTCTGTTCCCCCTATCGGAGGGGTATTAACCCCCTCACCCACCCTCTCCACATTTACACACTCCGGTCAGTCAGTTCCCCATATCTGAGGGGGATTAAGCCCCTCACCCGCCCACTCCCCATTTACACACACCGGGCAGTTTGTGCCCCCTATCGGAGGGGGATTAACCCCCTCACCCGCCCTCTCCCCATTTACACACACCGGGCAGTCTGTGCCCCCTATCGGAGGGGGATTAACCCCCTCACCCGCCCACTCCCCATTTACACACACCGGGCAGTCTGTGTCCCCTATCGGTGGGGGATAAACCCCCTCACCTGCCCTCTCCCCATTTACACACACCGGGCAGTCTGCTCCCCCTATCGGAGGGGGATTAACCCCCTCACCCACCCTCTCCCCATTCACACACACCGGGCAGTCTGTGCCCCCTTTCGGAGGGGGATTAACCCCCTCACCCGCCCTCTCCCCATTTACACACACCGGGCAGTCTGTTCCCGTTTGTTTGGAAGCCCCTTCCTTCTGGTATTCCCTGAACTGTCGGATGGATTGACCTTCTGTGAAGTGGCCTGTGATAGGCTGAGAGCCAGTGGTTTCCAAAGACTCAACTCTGTCGTGCGGAGGTCGATGGAGTGTTTAATCTGGCTGTGGCCTGCGATTGGGACGGTGGTACCTGAGGACTTGAAGGGTGGTTCGGGTGGTCTCTCGTGTGGGTCTTACTTTGATGGGCAGTGTCCGTCACGTGACCTCTCTCAGCGGGCAGCGAGAGATGCGAAAGGGAGCGAGGAGACAGAGGAAGGGGACGGGCGAGATAGGGTGACCTCCTGAGAGCGGTTGTTATCAAAGCACAGTGATCAAGATGCTCACAGAACACCAGCTCAGCCTTAAATCCAGTTAATCCCGTGCCATATTGCCGGGAGCTTTCTGTAATCTTCTTGCCCAGTTAAGCTGGTCAATCTGATTTGGATTCATTTCCCAAATAAACCCGTTGAGTCAATGAGCTGTTCCACTGAGTGACCTCAGAGCCTCACCAGTCCCACCATAACCAAGCCACGCTGCTGTTCGGGATGCATCCGAACCAGGCTGGGACCTGGCGAAGTGTATAACTCGGGCTGTGGGAGGGTGGGCCTTCACACACAATCGTGAAGGGCGGGTCTGCTCGCAGGTAAAATGAGAAAGTCGTGGTTGAAGGAGAGGGTCAGATTGCAGGTTAGTGCTGGGGGCTGAACGTTAGCAGAGTATCAACGAAAGCGAGAGAATGTCGCAACTTCGAAGGAACCCCAAAGGTGTCCCAGTACGAGACAGTTCTCGGAAGGATGTTATCAAGCCGGGGAGGGCTCGGAAGAGATTTCCCGGGATGTTGCTGGGTACGGAGGGTTTGAGTTGTCAGGAAAGGCTGGACACTGTTTTCCATTGGAGCGTAGGAGGTTGAGAGGTGACCTGGTCGGAGTTTATAAAACTCCGAGCGGGCACGGTGGCAGAGTGGTTAGCCCGGCTGCCTCAGAGACCCAGGTTCAATTCCCGCCTCAGACAACTGTCTGTGTGGAGCTTGCACCTTCTCCCCGTGTCTGCGTGGGTTTCCTCCGGGTGCTCCATTTTCCTCTCACAGCCCAAAAATGTGCAGGTTAGGGTGGATTGGCCATGCTAAATTACCCATAGTGCCCAGGGATGTGCAGGTTAGGGTGGATTGGCCATGCTAAATTACCCATAGTGCACAGTGATGTGCAGGTTAGGGTGGATTGGCCATGCTAAATTACCCATAGTGCACAGTGATGTGCAGGTTAGGGTGGATTGGCCATGCTAAATTACCCATAGTGCACAGTGATGTGCAGGTTAGGGTGGATTGGCCATGCTAAATTACCCATAGTGCACAGTGATGTGCAGGTTAGGGTGGATTGGCCATGCTAAATTACCCATAGTGCCCAGGGATGTACAGGTTAGGGTGGATTGGCCATGC
>NW_025214148.1:5391-9336 GCF_004010195.1 Chiloscyllium plagiosum | reverse complement strand
GGATTGGCAATGCTAAATTACCCATAGTGCTCAGGGATGTGCAGGTTAGAGTGGATTGGTCATGCCAAATTACCCATAGTACCCAGGGATGTGCAAGTTAGGGTTGATTGGCCGTGCTAAATTACCCATAGTGCCCAGGGATGTGCAGGTTAGGGTGGATTGGTATGCTAAATTACCCATAGTACCCAGGGATGTGCAGGTTAGGGTGGATTGGCAATGCTAAATTACCCATAGTGTTCAGTGACGTGCAGGTTAGGGAGGATTGGCAATGCTAAATTACCCATAGTGCTCAGGGATGTGCAGGTTAGGGAGGATTGGCAATGCTAAATTACCCATAGTGTTCAGGGACGTGCAGGTTAGGGTGGATTGGCCATGCTAAATTCCCCATAGTGCTCAGGGATTTGCAGGTTAGGGTGGATTGGCAATGCTAAATTACCCCATAGTGCTCAGGGATGTGAAGGTTAGGGTGGATTGGCCATGCTAAATTACCCATAGTGTTCAGGGATGTGTAGGTTAGGGTGGATTGACCATGCTAAATTAGCCCATAGTGTTCAGGGATGTGCAGGTTAGGTGAACTGGCCATGCTAAATTGCCCGTCGTGTTAGCTGAAGGGGAATAGGTCTGGGTGGGTTGCCCTTCGGAGGTTCGGTGTGGACTTGTTGGGCCGAAAGGCCTGTTTCCACACTGTCAGTAATCTAATCTAATAATGAGGGGCTTCGGAAGAGGTAATGGAAGTTGACTTTTCCCTAGAATGGGGGATTTCAAGACTCTGGGGGCACATTTTTAGGGTGAGAGAGAGAGAGAGAATGAGCCGTAAAAAGGACATGAGCGGCAATATTTTACACAGAGGGTGGCTTGAGTATGGAGTGAACTTCCAGAGGAAGTGTTGAACATGAGTACAATTGCAACATTTAAAAGACATTTGGTTAAGGATATGAATTGGAGAGGTTTGGGAGGGATATGGGCCAGGAGCAGGCAGGTGGGACCCGTTTAGTTTGGGATTATGTTCGGAATGGACGGGTTGGACCCAGTGTTCTCTGTCCATGCTGGATGACTCCATGATTATGATAAAGGGTCCTTTACAAGTTGGCTCTACAATTAAAGGAACAGCAATTGATTGTTAGGTTCTTCCTACTACATGATATGGAAGGCATGTCTGGGCGGCACGGTGGCTCAGTGGTTAGCACTGCTGCCTCACAGCACCAGGGTCCCCAGGTTCGATTCCAACCTCGGGCGACTGCCCGTGTGGGGTTTACATGTTCTGTCTGTGTGGGTGTGCTCCGGTTCCCTCCCACAATCACAACAATGTGCAGCTTAGGGTGAATTGGCCACGCTAAATTGCCCATCGTGTAGGATGCATTCTTTAAAGGGAAAAGGGGTCTGGGTGGATTAGTCTTCGGAGGGTCGGTGTGGACTTGTTAGGCCAAAGGGCCTATTTCCACACTGCAGGCAATATAATCTAAATATATTATTATATGGAATCCTGGCCAATAAGAACACTTTGATATTTTAGCCTGTGTTTTCCCAGAATGCCCTGCCATTGGAATCCCATAAGCCCATTTTGTTGCTCAGGTCGAACTACCTCCTGATGACTGCTGTCCATTCCTCACTGGCTGGTTTCTCAGGGGTCATTAACATATTGTCTTTCAAGAAATAATACTCAGGTGTTGTTTTTGACTCAATTTCTGAGTAGGCTGTTTGATTAGATTACTGACAGTGTGGAAACAGGCCCTTCGGCCCAACCCGACCCTCCGAAGGGCAACCCACCCAGACCCATTCCCTTACATTTACCCCTTCAGCTAACACTACGGGCAATTTAGCACGTCCAATTCAACTCACCTGCACATTTTTTTTTTAACTGTGGGAGGAAACCCCACGCAGGCACAGGAGAATGTGCAAACCCCACACAGACAATTACCTGAGGCGGGAATTGAACCCGGGCCTCTGGTGCTATGAGGCAGTAGTGCTAACCACTATGTCACCGTACCGCCCAGTTCCAATTCAGGTCCTGTCATCTCCCTGTATCTTGCAGTTTTTTTTTTAATCCTTCCTGTCTAAATCTATGAACCTGAGATCCAGTCACAGCAGAGTCAGGAAACAATCCTGGATGCTCCATCTTCATACCTTTTATCCCCACTGTTTGTTTTACCATCCTCAGTGAGGCCAATACTCTTGAGTTTGTCAAGTCACTTCTCAAAATAAAATCAGTTATCTGTTAGATTAGATTAGATTCCCTACAGTGTGGAAACAAGCTCTTCGGCCCAACTAGTCCACACCGACCCTCCGAAAAGTAACCCACCCAGACCCATTCCCCCTAACTAATGCACCTAACTCTACGGGCAATCTAGCATGGCCAATTCACCCAAACCTGCACATCTTTGGACTGTGGGAGGAAACCGGAGGAAACCCACGCAGACACGGGGAGAACGTGCAAACACCAGACAGACAGTCGCCCCCGAGGCTGGAATCAAAAGCGGGTCCCTGGCGCTGTGAGGCAGAAGTGCTAACCACTTTCTCTAGTTTCATTTCTAGTTACTCTATTTAACCTCGTTACTCTCTAACCCACCCGAGTAAAAGAAAAGTACTATCGATGTTGGAAATCTGAGACAAAAAACAGAAGTTGCTGGAGAAGCTCAGCAGGTCTGTGGTGGGAGAAAAGGCAGTTTAATGTCTGGCCTGAGTTCTGAAGAAACGTCGTGTCGAACTCAAATTCTGTTTCTCTCTTTGCAAACGCTATGAGACCTGTTGAGTTTCTCCAGCACTTTCTGCTTCTGTTTTGCCCTTGAGTTTAACTCTTTATGATCAGACTGTTTTGTAACCTCCACCCATACTTCCAATTCATATTTTCGCTCTTATTAATTCCTCTGAAAGACACATCAGCCAACATCAGTGACTAACTTGCAATAGTAACTGCTCAGCACAAAGCATCAGGAGCAAATGTCCCTTTTGAGATAAAATACTCAGACCCTCCAACAAGTCAGATCCTCCTCGTCAATATTGGAAGAAGAATTTTCTTGCCTGTTCTGAGTCATCTCTCCCTTCTTAGTACGTTTTGCGGAAATGTGCTGCTTTTTGGACTCCAGAGTGTTCTGCTATGACGTGATAGTTACTCGACAACTTTCCCACTATAGAAAATCAGGCCATGGAAAACTGCTGTAGAAGGTCGTTATAGAAAGTTGTTATACCCCATTCAGCAGCACGTTTGCGTTACCCAAACAGAGTCCCCAATTTCTCAATTGTGCTATAGCCAGTGCGTGTTGATGAGATGTGCGTTATACTGGAACAATCTGCTCATAGACTCCTGGCATTGACCTTGAGTGAGCCAACTCTTTCCTCTTGCTTTTCATGATTCTCCTTAATCCCGTTGGCTCATGACTTTCCATGACACCCTTTTCGCCCTTCTAATTCCTCCCTTTTTTATGTTCTTTCTTGTCCAGCCTCAGTTTTGTGTCTGCTCATGACTGAACGCTCGAAGTCCATTCTGGTCACACGTCACTGCGCCTCCTCGGACGCTGGTGTCTCCTCTGTCATTCAGTGCCCCAAACACCTCTCCCGAGGGTCTCTTTTGACAGAGATGAGCCAGCATTTGTACACCATCCACCTTGTATTTGATTCCTTGATGGAGAACAGCTCCGGCCTATTCAGGTAAAAACAATGACTGCAGATGCTGGAAACCAGATTCTGGATATGTGGTGCTGGAAGAGCACAGCAGTTCAGGCAGCATCCGAGGAGCAGCGAAATCGACCAGATGGCTTCCTTCTTTAGAGACCGCAATTTCCCTTCCCACGTGGTTAAAGATGCCCTCCAACGCATCTCGTCTACATCCCGCACCTCCGCCCTCAGACCCCACCCCTCCAACCGTAACAAGGACAGAACGCCCCTGGTGCTCACCTTCCACCCTACCAACCTTCACATAAACCAAATCATCCACCGACATTTCCGCCA
>NW_025214148.1:0-4939 GCF_004010195.1 Chiloscyllium plagiosum | reverse complement strand
CTATCAACTTCATCCCCTCCCCCACTCACCCATTGTACTCTATGCTACTTTCTCCCCACCCCCACCCTCCTCTAGCTTATCTCTCCACGGTTCAGGCTCTCTGCCGTTATTCCTGATGAAGGGCTTTTGCCCGAAATGTCGATTTCGCTGCTCCTTGGATGCTGCCTGAACTGCTGTGCTCTTCCAGCGCCACTAATCCAGAATCCAGCCTGTTCAGTCTCTCCCTATAGCTCAAATCCTCCAACCCTGGCAAATTTGCCCTGATGACCTTCCAGGGAGATTGTAATGACCTGTGGCCATACCTCCCCACGCTGCTCAGGAATCCTGCATCTTCAGATTGTCGCCAGATACTTCAACTATGTTAATGTCCATTCTAAATCTCAATGCCCCTCTTTTTGAGGACACACACTTTTTCCATTTAAATTCCAGCAGTTGACTTTGGTATGTCCAGTCTTACGACAATGGAAGCATGTTAATTTCTTTGTCTCCAGACGTACTTAGACACACACATACACAAAGACAAAACACCAAGCTCTCAACTCTGATGCAGATGACACCAAAATCGGGGGTGCGGTGGACAGCGAAGAAGGTTACCTCAGAGTGCAACGGGATCTTGCTCAGATGGGCCAAGGAGTGGCAGATGGAGTTTAATTTACATAAATGCGAAGTGCTGCATTTTGGAAAGGCAAATCAGGGCCAGTTAATCGTACAGTAATGGGGAGTGTTGCTGAACAAAGAGACCTTGGAGTGCAGGCTCATAGCTCCTTGAAAGTGGAGTCGCAGGTAGATAGGACAGTGAAGGAGGCGTTTGGTATGCTTTCCGTTATTGGTCAGAGTATTGAGTACAGGAGTTGGGAAGTCATGTTGCGGCTGTACAGGACATTGGTTAGGCCACTGTTGGAATATTGCGTGCAAATCTGGTCTCCTTCCTATCGGAAAGATGTTGTGAAAATTGAAAGGGTTCAGAAAAGATTTATCAGGATGTTGCCAGGGTTGGAGGGTTTGAGCTACAGGGGGAGGCTGAACAGGCTAGGGCTGTTTACCCTGGAGCGTCGGAGGCTGAGGGGTGACCTTATAGAGGTTTATAAAACCATGAGGGGCATAGATAGGGTAAATCGACAACATCTTTTCCCTGGGGTGGGTGAGTCTAAAACTAGAGGGTATAGGTTTAAGGTGAGAGGGGAAAGATATAAAAGGAACCCAAGGGCAACCTTTTCACCCAGAGGGTGGTACGTGTGTGGAATGAGCTGCCAGAGGATGTGGTGGAGGCTGGTACAATTACAGCATTTAAGAGGCATTTGGATGGGTATATGAATAGGAAGGGTTTGGAGGGATATGGGCCGGGTGCTGACAAACGGGACGAGATTAATTTAGGATATCTGGTCGGGGCATGGACGGGTTTAACCGAAGGGTCTGTTTGATAGAGACATACAAGATAATCAGGGGATTACATAGTGTAGTTAGTGAGAATCTTTTTCCTAGGATGATGATGTCAGCTTATACGAGGGGACATATTGAGAGGTGATAGACTTAAGACAGGTGTTGGGGCAGGTTCTTTACTCAGAGAGTGGCAAGGGCGTGGAATGCCCTACCTGCTAATGTAGTTAATGCAGCCACATTAGGGGCATTTAAGCAGTCCTTGGACAAGCATATGGATGATGATGGGATAGTTTAGGGGGATGGGCTTAGATTAGCTCACAGGTCGGCGCAACATTGAGTGCCGAAGGGACCGTTCTGCGCTGTAATGTTCTATGTACTCTGTTCTATGTTCTATGCTGTACAGCTCTATGTCTGTATAACGTGGCATCATTTTTTGTCCTAGCTTTTCTCCTCCACTGCTTTGATGTTCTTTTGCAAAGAGTACATCCTCCATCCACAGAGTTTCCAATCCTCCAATTTTATTGTGGATTCCCAAATGACTCTCTCCCAACTTCTAGATGTCTGCGTGGAGCTTTACAGGAGTCAACTGGAAATGCTACCCTGATCTTTGATGCTTGACACTGGTCTAAATAAATTTCTAGATTTATGGGCGGCACGGTGGCTCAGTGGTTAACACTGCTGCCTCACAGCACCAGGGACCTGGGTTCAATCCCAGCCTCAGGCGACTGTGTGGAGTTTGCACATTCTTCTTGTGTCTGCATGGGTTTCCTTTCAGAGTCCAAAGCTGTGCAGGTTGGGTGAATTGGCCATGCTAAATTGCCCATAGTGTTTAGGGTGGAATGGCCATGTTAAATTACCCATCGTGTTCAGGGATGTGTTGGTTAGGGTGGATTGGCCACGCTAAATTACCCCATAGTGCCCAGGGATGTGTAGGTTAGGGTGGATTGGCCATGCTAAATTACCCATAGTATTCAGGGATGCACAGGTTAGGGTGGATTGGCCATGCTAAATTACCATAGTGCCCAGGGATGTGCAGGTTAGGGTGGATTGGCCATGCTAAATTACCCCATAGTGCTCAGGGATGTGCAGGTTGTTGAAGGGAATATGTGGGACAATTGAGCAAGAATCTGGGTGGGTTACTCTTCCGAGGGTTGGAGGGCCTGTTTCCACACTGTTGGAATTTTTAAAAAAAAGATTTGCAGGAATCACTTTTTCAGAATCCTTCCCTAATTATAACTTCCCGTACGCTCTGAAAATATTCCTCTCACGTTAGTGTTTGAAAACACTGATCCTACAGCATCGACTTTCCCTTGTAAATCTTAAAAGCATCCGATTGGGTTTACTGAAAACAAAACACTGAATCTGAAATAAGAACAGAGAACACCGGAGAAATCTACTGACAGCACCTGGGGTGAGAGACGCAGAGCTTTGAATCTGAGGTCTTTACGTATCTGCTTTGTAGCTCTACATGTTAATGGACAAGTTTCAGGGGGGGGAAGCTCATAGGCGTAGACATTGACAGTTTCTACTGACAAACGTGCGAATCCCCTCACCTTTAAAAGTAGGATGTATCAGTGAGGTCTAAACATGTCCATTTACCTTCACAAAAGAGGTAAAATGCTTGGTGACTTCATGTCGATGAACTTAGCCATTAAGATAGGTTCTTGATTAAATCTAATCCCTCGTTGGAATCAAAATTATCTCCAAGCTTCTCCTGTTTCCTTCCTTCTTTATTCTAAACTTCCCAAAACAGGCTTTTTTTTTATGATTTACTTGTTTCTTTGGAGTTCAAACCTATTTAATTACATCGCCCTTTCCATTCGCCTCCATTGTTCTTCATCCCTTCTTGCCAATTCAAGTCTTCATAACTCAACGTTTCTATCCACTGCTACTTTCTTCTTGTCTTCCCACTCACGTTTTCCCTTCATTTTTCTTTTCTTTGTCTTTTTCTTCCATCTCAACTCTTTTCTCTTTGTCTCTCAAAGTCAAAAGGTTTCCTTCCCCATTTTTAGCACTGTCTTTAGTTAATTCCGGCCGGGGACGTCCTCATTTCTAGCTTCCCACCCACTGATCACAAATCACCTTAAGTATCACTTCCTTCTGAGGCTTTTCAACTTCAGTCATCAATTTGTCAATGCTGGCAAATGGGACGGCATGGACCAGTCAGGCCGAAGGGTCTGTTTCTGTGTTGTAGAACTTTGTGACTCTAAGCCAAAGGAGATTCAACTCCATTCTATTCTATCCTAAAGCAAGTAATTTCCCAATTTGTATGATTGCAATCACACAACAAAACAATTCCTGTCTACTTCCCAACACTGTCTCTTTAAATCTCTAATCAAAATCCAGAGACATCGAGTCATAGAGATGCAGAGCACAGAAACAGACCTTTCAGTCCAACTCGTCCATGCTGACCAGATATCCCAACCCAACCTAGTCCAATTTGCCAGCACTTGCCCCATATCCCTCTAAACCCTTCCTATTCATATACCCATCCAAATGCCTCTTAAATATTGTAATTGTACCAGCCTCCACCACTTCCTCTGGCAGCTCATTCCATACATGTACCACCCTGTGCATGAAAAAGTTGCCCTTTAGGTCTCTTTTATATCTTTCCCCTCTCACCCGAAACCTATGCCCTCTAGTTCTGGACTCTCCCATCCCAGGGAAAAGACCTCATCTGTTTATCCTATCCATGCCCCTCATGATTTTACAAACCTCTATAAGATCAGCCCTCAGCCTCAGACACTCCAGAGAGATCTTTTAAGTTTATCTTAGCTGCTTCTCACTTCCTGCGCTGTGTGCTCTGAGACCTTTCTTGTTGACTACTCACACAACTGAGAGATTAGACTTTCTCAGTCTTTTAACAATCTTCAGAGGTCCAACCAAACACCTTTGGTGTGGAAATTTCACAAACTACATTCTTTCACTGAAGTAACTTATTTCCTGAACTGTACTGAACAATCCCCTGTTATCGGAGAGACTACACTTTCACCTGACCCAAGTTACGTCTCTTTGAAACTGACTAAAAAAGCTTTAAGAACTTAATTTCAAAATCTTGGACTCATGTAGACCCGGCTAGAATGGCTTCAGTCACCTGCCACAAAACCCCATAATATAAACTTCCATCAACACTCTAGGGATCCTTATAATCATCTGCTTTCTCTGTCACATTCAGGTTTAAAGTTATAGTTTCGGAAAGACCAATCTGATTAATGTTTACAGCATTTTACAAAAATTGACTAATACCACAAACTCTAAAAAAAATTAATAGTTATAAGTCATACACCTTTTATCACTACATATGTTTTACTTATAGAGTGATGAATATATAATATATATTTGGATAAAATCAGATAAGATACATATATATCTCCCTGTCTTTCTCCCACACTGTAGCACACTCTCTCTGTCATCACTCTGTCTACATCTCTCGCTCCCTCTCTTACACTGTACCGCGATCTCTCCCATTCTTTTCTCACACTGTGTCCCTCTCTCTTCATCTTGTCTCTCTCTGTCCCTCTGTCTCCCTATCTTTTCTCACGCAGTCTCTCTCTCTCTC
>NW_025214147.1:34368-39752 GCF_004010195.1 Chiloscyllium plagiosum | reverse complement strand
GCCTCTCTGTCTTGGTGACTCCTCAAACACAGACATTCTGTTCCTGTCATTCTTGTCAGTCCATTAACATCACACTTCCCAAAGTGTCCAGCCAATCTGTTTGAGTCCTCATCTGCCTACTTTAGTCCCTGTCGACATGTGCGGTCTTCTTGGAGATCCTCTCCACTTTGAGCTGGCAGTTGGTGGTGTCGATGATTGCCACGAATTGGAGGTGCTGGTTTTGGACAAAAGTTAAAAGTCACACAAACCAGGTTATAGTACAACAGTTTTATTCGGAAGCACTAGCTTTTGGAGTGCTGCTCCTTCATCAGATAGCTAGTTTTATTCACAGCCCCTTATGTCACTCCCCATTCACATTGACTTTTAGTGGATGAACCCTCAGGACTGCATATAGCCCAACCTTTTGAAAAACTAGGACAGATAGCCCTGAATGATGACTGACCAGGCCCCTGCTTATCTCTGTGCAGCTTCCAGACGGACTTCCCATGACCCCCTGGACCAGTCATACTGGACACACAGTCTAGATTGTAAAGGTACAGACCACTGACCCTGACAGCTCCAAGCACTGACTGATATCGAAGGCTGTCCCTGACTGACTGGGCTGGAACCCTGATTGATGGGTGTCTCCTTGGATGTGATTGAGGACTGCTCCCCTCAGATTTTGAAAAATGGCCATTTGCTTGCTGTACACACAGTGGGTTTGATGGGTAAGCTGCTAGCACATGGTGTTGAAGTGAGGATGCAGTACGGTGCTGTACATGTCCACCCTCTGTAGCTGATCACTGATCACACCCTGGTCCAAACTGGCCATAGGTATGTTTGTGTGCTAAACAGCAAGTCAAGGCAGAACCTTGTTGCCATCAAGTTTCTATCAAATGGGTGGAAGTGTGGGCCCTGCATATTAATGAGGAGAGATAAGGAGTGTGATAATGAGTACGATAATGAGAATGATAATGAATGGGCTTCTTGCTACTCACTAGCGAGAATCTTTAAAGATCGCAATTTCCCTTCCCACGTGGTTAAAGATGCCCTCCATTGCATCTCATCTACATCCACATCCTCCGCCCTCAGACCCCACTCCTCCAACCGCAAGGACAGAAACACACCCTCCCCTCAGTCCTCACCTTCCAGCCCTCCAACCGTAACAAGGACAGAACCCCCTTAGTCCTCACCTTCGCATAAACCGCATCATCCGCTGACATTCCTGCCACCTCCAAACGGCCCCCACCACCAGAGATATATTTCCCTCCCCACCCCTTTCCACCTTCCACAAAGACCGTTCCCTCCGTGACCACCTGGCCAGGTGCACACTCCCCAACAACCCACCCTCCCATCCTGGCACCTTCCCCTGCCACCGCAAGAATTTCAAAACCTGTGCCTGCACCTCCCCCCTCATCTCCATCCAAGGCCCTAAAGGAGCCTTCCACATCCATCAAAATTTTACCTGCACAACCACCAATGTCATTTATTGTATCCATTGCTCCCAATGCAGTCTCCTCTACATTGGGGAGACTGGCCCACCTTATCCTAGTTCCAACCTTACAGCTCAGCACCATCCTCATGACCTGTCCTACCTGCCAATATTCCTTTCCACCTATCTGGTCCATCCTTCTCTTTGACCTATCACCTTCATCCCCACCCCCATCCACCTATTGTACTCTTGGCTGCCTTCTCCCCAGACCCACCCCCCCTCCCATTTATCTCTCCACCCTGGGGGCTCTCTGCCTTTATTCCTGATGAAGGGCTTTTGCGCGAAACTTCGATTTTCCTGCTCCTCAGATGCTGTCTGACCTGCTGTGCTTTTCCAGCACCACACTAATCTAGCCCCACACAATACAATGGCTGGTAAGATTCTCCCATGATTTTATTTCCTTCCTTACATTCATTTGTCTTGTTGTTTACTGAGTCAGATAACATTGGTCAGATTTAGGGTTCAATCTAATCTCTGAACTTCCTGAGAATATTTAGCAAGAAATATCAGAAGTAGCCAAAACAGTGCTAACTATCAGCAAATGGTGAGCATACATAGAGGATTGAAAAGCACTGAATATCAAATTGTAGCATCAATACTCAACAAAAAAAAATCAAACACTTCAAAATCTTTTGGGGAGATTTAAGGCAACTCTAATAACTTGCATCTGAAAATGCTTGGAACTCTGTTTCGCCATGCAGTCAAAAACATTTTGGGCATTCCAGGGCAATTCAGACTGAAATACTGCAAACAACCAGAGGGTGGTGCATGTACGGAATGAGTTGCCTGAGGAAATGGTGGAGGCTGGTACAATTACAACATTGAAAAGGCATCTGGATGGGTAAATGACTAGGAAGGGTTTGGAGAGATATGGGCCAAATGCTGGCAAATGGGACTAGATTAGCTTAGGATATCTGGTCAGCATGGATAAGTTAGACTGAAGGGTCTGTTTCCATGCTATACATCTCTATGACTCTGTGACTCTATGCAGTGCAAACCGTATACCCAATTCCATCAAACTCCAGTCATCCTTTACATATCTACATAATTTCCAGCCTTTCGATGTTTTTAAACCTCCTTGGTTTATCAGTTCTGCTCATAAACTTTCATCAGGCAAAGCTGATGTAAGGGTGCCCAAATTGTATGAAATATTGATAGTTCTCGAGTCTGCAGGCTCTGTTTAGTCAGTTTTCTTGCTCAATTTGTGTAGCAATCCTGCAGCTTCCTCAGTCTACAACTTCCTCTTTGGTGAATATTTCTGCTGTTTTACCATTTTGGAGTTCCTCCAAATAAACAATAAAAACATTTTTTGTGTCACTACTGCAGTAATTTGATTGTCTTCACTTCCCCCTCTCTAAACAGAACTCTCTCATAGAGCTAGAAGAAAGTGAGGACTGCAGATGCTGAAGATCAGAGCTGAAAAATGTGTTGCTGGAAAAGCGCAGCAGGTCAGGCAGCATCCAAGGAGCAGGAGAATCGACGTTTCGGGCATAAGCCCTTCTTCAGGAATTCCTGAAATGTTGGTTCTCCTGCTCCTTGGATGCTGCCTGACCTGCTGCGCTTTTCCAGCAACACATTTTTCAGATCTCTCATAGAGCTTTCAATGTAAGTTACTGAGATCAATGGGAAGGATAATGGCGATAACTAGGCTCTGTGAACATACTCGGAGTAATTGTAATAAACTAATTAACCCCTTAAATTCAATTCTTCCTCCAACAAATCCTCTCGGAGAAAATGAGGACTGCAGATGCTGGAGATCAGAGTCAAGAGTGTGTTGCTGGAAAAGCGCAGCAGGTCAGGCAGCACCCAAAGAGCAGGAGAATGGATGTTTCAGGCATAAGCCCTTCATCAGGAAAGCCCTTCATTAGGCCTTCACTCCTGATGAAGCACTGATCCCTCGACTCTAACAAATCTCGCTCAGGATTAGAGAACCTCCAACTTCTAACAAACAACTTTAAGAGTCCAAAGGGTTTTCTGTTGGGTTTTCTGTTATAAAAACTGCATTAATTAATCCAATTGCATGGTGACACCCAGCAGGATCAAGTTGCACAAAGTCCATGCAGGGTCGTCATGATTTGGAAGTGCCGGTGTTGGTCTGGGATGTACAAAGTTACTCCATAACCACATGATGAAAGAGCAGCGCTCCAAAACCTAATGCTTCCAAATAAACCTGTTTGAAGCACGCAGTGTCTACCAACTCCCTCGAGCTGTTCAGGGAAAGGTCGGCACCGCAGGGAGTGGAGTGCTTTATTTCCCCCTCCAACTCTATTTTAATTTAACCCCTGCCCTCCCCTTCACTGTTTGATCACACAGCATTGCCCTTTGATGTGAAGGGCACTGCTTGTCACTGGCCACTCGGGTGTTTCCTATCTTCCTGGTGGTGGAAGTTTGAATAAAGAATCGTGCACTTTGTGTCTTTCACTGCGTCTCACACCCGCACACACACAACATGGGTGCTGGGGGGAAAAATAAGCATTACCGCAGTTAAGAGGTAGTGTGGGGTTAAAAAAAATCCTGTTGGACTATAACCTGGTGTTGTGTGATTTTTAACTTCGTGCAGGGAACAGTCAGGAAGAATGTAAATAGGCAGCTGACTGAATTCCCTCTATTTCCGATTAGGTTCAAAATGATCATTTGTAAGTATTAGAATGACAAGATTCCATTCCTTTTCTGTTTAACAATTAAAGAGTTGCAGTTGCTCACCTCTTTGACAGAAACTACTGTCACATTAAAATGGATGAAGTGAAATAATAATTAACGTAATTTTTATTTTTCACATTGTCTTAATTAAAGTAATGGGCAGCACAGTGGCTCAATGGTTAGCACTGCTGCCTCACAGGATTTCGGGTTCGATTCCAACCTCGGGTGACTGTCTGTGTGGAGTTTGCACATTCTCCCCATGTCTGCGTGCTCCAGTTTCCTCCCACAATACTAAGATGTGCAGGTTAGGTGCATTGGCCATGCTAAATTGCTCATACTATTCAGGGATGTGTAGGTTAGGTGCATTAGTCAGAGGTAAATATAGGGGAATGGGTCTTCAGAGGGACAGTGTGGACTTGTTAGGCCAAATGGCGTGCTTCCACACTGTAGGGAGTCTATGATTCTATGAAAATAATTAAAGCAAAATGTTACCAAATATGGGATAGGTCACAGTGATGAGAATCAGAAGATATCACGTGTCAGTGGTGGGGTTAGATGGGGCTGTTGGGTCCAGTGGTGTAGGAAGGGAGGCAGTCTGATCAGGGTGTAGATGACTGATGGAATATGGGGGAGGTATGTTTGGGGTCAGTTGAACAGATATTCACGAGGTGGACTAATGCTCACCTTCCCTACTATTTACTTAATTTCATCAGAACCCTCCTACGTCTCTAATTTGATGAATATTTTCAGAGTTCCAGATACAGAGGAACAGTCCAACAGAATCTTTCTGGGAAATGCCTCGAGAGTGAATATCAATGAGGAATGTTCAGAGTCCCCATCAGCAACTCCCAACTATAATTTAGAAATGAATGTCTGACGGATGATTCATTTTCTGTCACTGATCTACTCACTACCCTCTACACTGTCTCTACTCACTACACTCTACGCTGTCACTACTCACTACACTCTACACTGTCTCCATTCACTACACTCTACGCTGTCTCTACTCAGTAAGCTCTACGCTGTCTCCACTGACAACACTCTACGCTGTCACGACTCACTACACTCTACACTGTCTCTATTCACTACACTCTACGCTGTCTCTACTCAGTAAGCTCTACGCTGTCTCTACTCACTACACTCAACGCTGTCTCTATTTACTACACTCTGCGCTGTCTCTATTCACGACTCTCAATGCTGTCTTTACTCACTACACTCTACACTGTCTCTACTCACTACACTCTACGCTGCCTCTACTCACTACACTCTACGC
>NW_025214147.1:31613-32985 GCF_004010195.1 Chiloscyllium plagiosum | reverse complement strand
TGTGCCCATGTGTGCGTGTCTGTGTGTATGTGCCCATGTGTGCGTGTCTATGAAAGTTTGAATGTGCCTGTGTGTGTTTGTGTGTGAGCATGTGACAAGTGTGCGTGTCTGTGTGTGTGCATGTGCCCGTGTGTGCGTGTCTGTGTGAGTGTGCATGTGCCCATGTGTGCGTGTCTGTGTGAGTGAGCATGTGCCCATGTGTGTGTGTCTGTGTGAGTGTGCATGTGCCCATGTGTGTGTGTCTCTGTGTGTGTGCATGTGCCCGTGTGTGCGTGTTTGTGTGAGTGAGCGTGTGCCCGTGTGTGCGTGTTTGTGGGTGTGCATGTGCCCGTGTGTGTGTCTGTGTGTGTGTGCATGTGCCCATGTGAGCGTGCCCGTGTGTGCGTGTCTGTGCGAGTGTGCATGTGCCCGTGTGTGTGGGTCTGTATGTGTGCATGTGCCCGTGTGTGTGCGTCTGTGTGTGTGTGCATGTTCCCGTGTGTGTGTTTGTGTGTGTGCATGTGCCCGTGTGTTTGTGTGTGCGTGTGCCCGTGTGTGCGTGTCTGTGCGAGTGTGCATGTGCCCGTGTGTGCGGGTCTGTATGTGTGTGCTTGTGCCCATGTGTGCGTGTCTGTGTGTATGTGCCCATGTGTGCGTGTCTATGAAAGTTTGAATGTGCCTGTGTGTGTTTGTGTGTGAGCATGTGACAAGTGTGCGTGTCTGTGTGTGTGCATGTGCCCGTGTGTGCGTGTCTGTTTGTGTGTGTATGTGCCCATGTGCGTGTCTCTGTGTGTGTGCATGTGCCCATGTGTGCGTGTCTGTGTGTGCATGTGCCCATATGTGCGTGTCTGTGTGAGTGAGCATGTGCCCGTGTGTGCGTGTCTGTGTGAGTGTGCATGTGCCCATGTGTGCGTGTCTGTGTGAGTGAGCATGTGCCCGTGTGTGCTTGTCTGTGTGAGTGTGCATGTGCCCATGTGTGCGTGTCTGTGTGAGTGAGCATGTGCCCGTGTGTGCGTGTCTGTGTGAGTGTGCATGTGCCCATGTGTGTGTGTCTGTGTGCGTGTGCATGTGCCCGTGTGTGCGTGGCTGTGTGTGCATGTGTCTGTGTATGCACGTGTGTGTCTGTGTGCACGTGTGTGTGTCTGTGTGTGTGTGTCTGTGTGTGCGTGTGTCTGTGTCTGTGTGTGTGTGTCTGTATTTGTGTGTGTGTGTCTGTGTGTGTAAGTGCCTGTGTGTGTATGTGTTTGTGTGTGTATGTGTGCCTGTGTATGTGTATGTGTGTCTGTGTGTGAGTGGGTGTGACTGTAAGTGTATATGTGTGTGACTGTTTGTGTATGTGTGTGCAACTGTTTTTGTACGTATGTGACTGTTTGTGTATATGTGTGTGACTGTT
>NW_025214147.1:24931-30855 GCF_004010195.1 Chiloscyllium plagiosum | reverse complement strand
GTGTGTGTGTCTGTGTCCGTGTGTGTGTGTGTGTGGGTGTGTGTGTGTGTATAACCTCTCACTGAGAGATGTCACAGGCTCCATTCTTTGTTGTCTCTGGGAAATTGAGACCAAATATCTACAAAGCGATTCCCAAATTATAACTGTGCAGCAACACAACTAGCAGCCAACCAGAGACTGTGGCCTTGATCCAACACTGTTCACTGTCACTGATAATAAAACAGCTATAAACAAGGCTTGTTCTGAGACTCGGTGGGAGAGCACTCCGACTGTCCGGGGTAAGTTTCCAGTATTCATGCATCGCTGGCTAGGCCCGTCCCTAATTGCCCTGGGGGGCAGTTGAGAGGCAACCACATTGCTGTGGGTCTGGAGTCACATGTAGGCCAGACCAGGTAAGGACGGCCGATCCCTTCCCGAAGGACATTCGTAGTGAACTAAATTTGGTTTTTCCAAATATCAACAATGGATTCCTGGTCAGCATTAGACTCTTAATTCCAGATTCCAGTCACTCAGACACTGCGTCTGGAGTCTGAGGGTCAAAACTGTACACCGGACTATCCAGCTGGTCCTTTCAGGGCAGGTAAGTGGAGGATATCCAGGGGCGAGGCAGAGGGATGGAGGGGTAATGCAGCTCCAGCACCTTCTCATGATGGGGTGACACAGTGGTAATGTCACTGGGCTATAATCCATCAGGAGAGAGGGAGAGCTGCAGATGCTGGAGATCGGAGTCAAAAGGTTTGGGGGGTGCTGGAAAAACACAGCCGGCTACGCAGCATCCTAGGAGCAGGAGAGTCGACGTTTCAGGCATGAGCCCTTCAACATTCCCGGTGAAGAGCTGACGCTCAGAAAGTCGACTCCCCTGCTCCTCGGATGCTGCCTGACCGGCCGTGCGTTTCCAGCACCCCCCACACCTTTTGACCATAACCCAGAACCACGCACACTAGCGTTCTGCAGACATGGGCTTTAAAGCTAAAGAAAATCTAAAATAAAAAAGCCGGTGTAATGGGAGACTAAAAGCAGAAAGTGCTGGAGAAACTCAGCATGCTTGTCAGCATCGATAGAGGGGGGAAAACAAAGCCAACACTTCAAGTGCAGCAACTCTTAGTCAGAACGCCAAGGGAGACCATGTCGTGAAATCCCAGTCTGGCTTCCTTTTGAGAAGGAAATCTGACACCCTTTCCTGGCTTGGACCTACACGTGACTCCAGACCCACGGCAATATGGTTGACTATTATCTTTGGGGAAATTGGGATTAGTAATAATACTGCCTTATTCTGGATTAGTGGTGCTGGAAGAGCACAGCAGTTCAGGCAGCATCACTAATCCAGAATCTGGTTTCCAGCATCTGCAGTCAATGTTTTCACCTCGTTGATAATACTGCCTTAGCCAGCAATGCCACACGCCTTGAAATAACATGTATGTAGTTATAAAAACCGGGTTTGAACAGCTTTGTATGATTTAATTCTGCTCTGTCTGTTCCCATCCATTTAAATGTCTCAATTTTTTCTCACACCCTTCAGGAAGCTGGTATTCCCATTTACACATAAACAAACGTGAACTCACCTCATGTTTATATTGGTGGCCAACAGCTATAGCAGAGGCAGATTGTACCTGAAGATGTGTCTTCACCTTTAAAAGAAATGTGGTGTTTTAGAAAATTGAGGGACAATAATTAACACCATCCCCAACACCCATCCACTTCACTGCCTCCTCAAGGTAGACACTCTTACCTGGAACAGTCCACTAACAGCCTGTCCCCTGCTGAAAACTGTCAGAAAATAAAAACTAACTGTGTCAGAGTGTGTGTGTGTGTGTGTGTGAGATACAGTGTGTGTGTGTGTGTGAGATACAGTGTGTGTGTGTAGCTGTACAGCCCGTAGAAAGTTTAACCCTTTGTGATCCGGTTTGAATGCACATTTGTTTGTTGGTGATTGAATGTTAACAGTTGAAGTCTCAATAAGCATATAATTGGTCAGATTAATCGGACGAGTACGGTGTCTCGTCAGGACCCTGAAAGGGGTGTAGAAGAAGGTGACACCGGACCTCATTAAGATTAACTAAATATGCAACAATGGGAGGCACGGGGAATTGCCTGTGTAACGATTGAGCTGTAAATAATGTTAAAGGGGAATATATTCCGCCTGACAGTCTTTGGGGAGAATACTGGGTAATTGGGAACACCACTCCCAGACGCGGGAGAAAGATAAAAGACTACAATGATAAAATATTGTTGTTTCGTTTGGACCAGAGAGTATTAAGGCGTCTGGTATTCTTTTTTGGCCCAACTGTGGGTCCGATGAGGATTGGCTGTGTCAAGATTTTAATATATATGTCAATCGAAAAGAACCTGCAGTCAAAAAGAGTCCGATTAGGCGGCTTGTTGGATAGTGAGTGAAGGAGTAAAATTATGTCCCATGAATACGGAGGAATGAGGGAAAGAACAAAAGAAAAGATTGAAAAAGGGAAGTCACAATGGGATCCCTTAAAGTGGAGTGTGTGTGTGTATCGGAGTGTGTGCGCGTGTGTGTGAGTGTGTATCAGAGTGTGTGTGTGCGTGTTGGATTGTGTATTGGTGTGTGCGTGTGTGTGTGTTGGAGTGTGTGAGTGTGTATCGGAGTGTGTGTGTGCGCGCGTGTGTGCGCGCATGTGTGTGTGAGTGTGTGCGTGCCGTAGAGTCATAGAGATGTACAGCACAGAAACAGACCCTTCGGCCCGACCCGTCCACGCCGACCAGATATCCCAATCCAATCTAGTCCCACCTGCCAGCACCCGGCCCATACCCCTCCAAGTCTTTGGAATTCCTTGCCAAAGATAGCTGTGGGGGTAGAGGCTGAGATGGATGGATTCTTGATCACTCAGGGAAAAGGCAGGAAAGTGGAAGTGAGGAGTGTCAGATCAGCCGCGATCCGGTTGAATGGCGGAGCTGGCTCAGGGGATCGAATGGCCTGTTCCTGTTGCTGGTTTTTGGTGACCTTATCATCTTAAACAGTTTGCCATTTAGACTCTTTCATAACAACATCCCGTTAGTCCTTCGACCAGTTTTTACAAACATCCAAGTTAGAATCAGGAGTCAGCCACTCTTTAAAAATCCTTTATTTTTAAAGAGTGATCCTCTGGGATCTCCCACGAGGGCAAAACCTCCAATTGTCAGATTAGATTAGATTAGGTTACAGAGTGGAAACAGGCCCTTCAGCCCAACAAGTCCACACGCAAAACCTCCAGTTGTCTTTCACAACCCTGTCCAGCTCCCTCAGTATGGTAAGCCTTTCAATAAGATCATCACTCATTCCTCTCAATCCCAATGGATATAGGCCCAGCTGATCCAAACTTTCCCCACATTTGCTCACCAGCTTTTTTGGAGAAAAAAATCCCCCAGATTTCACCTACTCCTTCAGATCTCTCAAAGTCTTTTTTTTTGTCATTTGGTTGCTGTTGTCTACTGACCCCCGTTCCAAACTAACTTGGCACCATCAGCAAACATAGATCCACAATCTTTTTTATATAAAGTGGAAAATGGAGGACGTATCTTGGACAGCAACATTCAATTGTGATTAACATCTGGGTTTTGGCCAGTTAATGCAAGGGCTCACTGCAAAGGTACCCAATGTTAACTAGGTGAAAAACGGGCTGCCTTAAACTACATTCATAACTGAAGCTGTTGAAAGCACGGCAATGTGTGAGGAAGGGATCAGTGAATTCCAGCCACTGCCAGGATACAGAGCTCTCCAAATGGACTGAGAACTGCCTGTGATTTCCCTCAGACTTTGACATTTGTTTTTTGGAAGTTCATTCACGGGATGTTGCCCTTGCTGGCCGGGCCAGTATTTATCGCCTGCTTTGCCTCCGTGCTGGTAGTGAGCTGCTTTCCTGAACCACCGCTGTCTACGAATCACATTGCCCTGATGGAGGGAATGTCACAATTCGGAGAGGCACTGAAGGAACAGCGATACAGTTTTGAGTTAGGGTAGTGAGTGGCTTGAAGGGGAACTTGAAAGGGGGTGGTGTCCCAATGCATTTTTCGGTGGGATGTTCCTCATACCCCCCCTACACATTAACAGCAGAGAGGTGGGACAAGAGGAGAGTGTCAAGCTCCTGGGAGTGATCATCCACAACCAGCTTTCTTGGACTCTTCATGTGGATGCACTGGTTACAAAGGCCCAACAATATCTCTCCTTCCTCAGGCAGCTGAGGTAATTTGACATGACGGTGAATACCCTTTGCCAACTTTTATAGGTGTGCCATCGAGAGTGTTCTGTCTGGATGTATCACTACCTGGTGTGGCAACTGTACCATTCAGGATCGGAGATGGTTACAGAGAGTGGTGAACCCGGCCTGGACAATCACAAAGGCCAACCTCCCATCTATAGAATCCATCTCCCAGGCCCCACTGTCAGGGAAAGGCCGCCAGCATTCTCAAAGATCCCCACCCCACCCTGGCAATGTTTTTCTACAACCTCTACCATCGGGGAGAAGGTACAGAAGCCTGAACACACGCACCACCCGGTTTGGAAACAGTTTCTACCCGACTGTTGTTAGAATACGGAATGGACTCACAAACTCTGAACATTCGCCTGTCCCTGTGTTTTTGTTTTTGCCGCTGTTTACCCATTATTTACTGATCTATGTTACTTAACCCTGTGACCTGTCTGTATTGCTCACAAGGCAAGGCTTTTCACTGTGTCTCGGTTCACGTGATAATAAAATCAATTCAATTCAATATGTTGCCCTTGTCCTTCAAGATGGAAGTGGTCATGGGTTTGGAAGGTGTTGCCTGGGGGACATTAATGATTTGTCCGGAAGATAGCAGCTCTGGGAACTGCACTGAGGACGCGGGGAGCTTTGGCTGGAGTACCTCAGTCAGGGTTCGAACCTTCAGAATCCAGATGGTGGCGGAAGGAGGGAAGAGAGAAACATAGAAACTCAGAAACCAGCAGCAGAAATGTGCCATCACGGAGTCATGCAGACCCTCTGATCCAACTCGTCCACATCAACCAGGTTTCCCAAACGAAACCAGCCCCATTTCTCTCTGAACCTTTCCTGTGCATGTCCCTGTCCAAATATATTTTAAATGGTGTAACTGACCCTGCATTGGTCACTTCCTCTGGCACCAGTTCATGCCACCTAAACCCACCCTCTGTGGTTGCCTCTTTCTCCTCTCACCTTGACAACATACCCCCTAGTTTTGAACTCCCACCCTCCCATGCTAGGGAAAAGACCCCTTGCTATTCACCTTGTATGCCCCTCATGATTTTATAAGCCTCTATAAGGTCACACCTCAGCCTCCCTATACTGCAGTGAAAAAAGTCCATATTACTCAAACATCCTGGTTAACCTTTTCGACACCCTCTCCTATAATATCCTTCCTCTAGAAGGGTGACCATAAATGCACACAGTACTGTAAAAGTGGGCCTCGCCAAGGTCGTGCACAACCTGAAAATGACATCCGAATACTCAGTGGTGTGAGTGATGAAAGCAACATTGCCATCCCTTCAAGCCTGGGTTAGAGTGGTGCTGGAAGAGCACAGCAGGACAGGCAGCATCCGAGGAGCAGGGAAATCCACGTTTCAGGCAGAACCCCTTCATCCCTTCAGGCCTGGTCTGTCACTCAGTATGGGTCCCGGCTGTTCATCCAACTTTGTGCCCTGTTCATACATTCTCCCCTTTGATCCCTTCAGCCATAAGGACTATGCCTAATTCCTTCTTGAGAACGTCCGATGTTCTGGCCTTGACCGCTCTCTGGAGCAGAGAATTCCACGGGTGGTACAGTGGCTCAGCGCTGCAGCCGCACGGCGCCAGGAACCTGGGTTCGATTCTAGCCTCGGGTGACTGTGTGGAGTTTGCACATTCTCACCATTCAGGGATGTGTAGGTTAGGGTGGATTGGCCGTGCTAAATTACCCCATAGTGGTCAGGGATGTGTAGGTTA
>NW_025214147.1:3003-18787 GCF_004010195.1 Chiloscyllium plagiosum | reverse complement strand
GGGGCACCCGGCAGGATGCTGCGGGGGGGGGAAATGCGGAGCCCGGGGGCTGGCTGCAGCTCTCCCCCCCACCCACACACTCACAGGGACAGGGGGAGGGCGGGCGGTAGGACCCGGCCGCTGTCACTCAGCCCCGGGCCCGTTGCCATGGAGACCGTGTATCAATGTGTCAGCTGAGCTCCGCTCACTCACTCACTCAGGCTCAGCGCTGCATTGATATAGCCGCCTGCTTCCGGCTCCGCCTCACACCAGTGGCTGGGCTACTCTCAGCAGGCCGTTCTGCCCCTCTTAAAGGCCCCTCAGCCCCTCTACAGGAACAGCAAAGGACCCTCAGCCCCTCTACAGGAACAGCAAAGGCCATTCAGCCCCTCTACAGGAACAGCAAAGGCCATTCAGCCCCTCTACAGGAACAGCAAAAGACCCTCAGCCCCTCTACAGGAACAGCAAAGGCCATTCAGCCCCTCTACAGGAACAGCAAAGGCCCCTCAGCCCCTCTACAGGAACAGCAAAGGCCATTCAGCTCCTCTATGTGAACAACAACAGGCCATTCAGTCCCCTTTATTCAGAGCAGCTTGGCCATTTCAAAGTCACATATGGGCCCAGACTGTGTAAGGGCGGCAGATTTACTGCCCTAAAGGTCATGATGGGTTTTGACAACAATTGATGATGGTTGTCATGGTTTCGGTCACTGAAACTGACTTTTATATATCAGCTGCCAATGATGGGATTTGAATCCATGTCCTTAGAACATCACCTTCCAACCCACCAAACCTCTGTTTACATCACATTATCCTCCTCCATTTCCTCCACCTATTTACAGACCCCACCACCAGAGAAATATTTCCCTCTCACCCCTATCTGCATTTCGGAGAGACCATTCCCTCCGTGATGCTCTTGTCAGGTCCACGCCCCCCACTAACCCATCTCCCCTCCCCTCTTGGCACCTTCCCCTGCCACCGCAGGAATCGCAAAACCTGACCCCACACCTCCTCCCTCACCTCCACCCAATGCCCTAAAGGAGCCTTCCACATCTATTAAAGTTTTACTTGCACATCCACTAATATCATTTATTGTATCCGTTGCTCCCGATGCGGTCTCCTCTACATTGGGGAGACTGGGCGCCTCCTAGCAGAGCGCTTTAGGGAACATCTCCGAGACACCCGCACCAATCAACCACACCGCCCCGTGGCCCAACATTTCAACTCCCCCCTCCCACTCTGCCGAGGATATGGAGGTGCTGGGCCTCCTCCACCGCCGCTCCCTCACCACCAGACGCCTGGAGGAAGAACGCCTCATCTTCCGCCTCGGAACACTTCAACCCCAGGGCATCAATGTGGACTTCAACAGCTTCCTCATTTCCCCTTCCCCCACCTCACCCTAACTCCAACCTTCCAACTTGGCACTGCCCTCATGACCAGTCCTACCTGCCAATCTTCCTTCCCACCTATCCGCTCACCCTCCTCTCTGACCTATCACCTTTCCCCCCACCTCCATCCATCCATTGCACTCTCAGCTGCCTTCTCCCCAGCCCACTCCCCCTCCCATTTATCTCTCCACCCCCTCGGCTCAGAGCCTCATTCCTGATGAAGGGCTCTTGCCTGAAATGTCAACTCTCCTGCTTCTCAGATGCTGCCTGACCTGCTGTGCTTTTCCAGCACCACCCTCTCGACTCCTTAGAACACTAGCCTGGGCCACTGGGTTACTAGTCTGATGCATTCACACAGTGAGTCCCCGGAGCTGCACTATAGGACGGATGTGGAGGTGTCAGAGAGGGCGTTTGCAAAGGTTCAGGAGAACGGCTCCAGGGATAAGGAGTTGCAGTGAGAACGATAGATTGGAGAAGCTATAGCTGTGAGTTTCTTGGAGGTGAGGAGTTCGAGAGGAGACTTGATCGAGGGGTTCAACATCAGGATGGGTCTGGACAGAATAGAGAGGAAGGCACTGCTCCCGTTCTGGGGAGGATGGAAAGTTGTGTGAAACTTGAAAGGGTTCAGAAAAGATTTACAAGGATTTTATGGGCGGCACAGTGGTTAGCACTGGTGCCTCACAGCGCCAGAGACCCGGGTTCAATTCCTGCCTCAGGCGACTGACCGTGTGGAGTTTGCACGTTCTCCCCGTGTCTGCGTGGGTTTCCTCCGGTTTCCTCCCACAGTCCAAAGGTGTGTAGGTCAGGGTGAATTGGCCACGCTAAATTACCCCATAGTGTTATGTGAAGGGGTAAATGTAGGGGAATGGGTCTGGGTGGGTTGTTTTTGGAGGGTCAGTGCGGACTTGTTGGGCCGAAGGGCCTGTTTCCATACTGTAAGTAATCTAATCTAATCATGTTGCCGGGTTTGGAGGGTTTGTTCTACAGGGAGAGGTTGAACAGGCTGGGGCTGTTTTCCCTGGTGTGTCGGAGGCTGAAAGGTGACCTTATAGAGGTTTACAAAATTATGAGGGGCATGGATAGGGTAAATAGACAGGGTCTTTTCCCTGAGGTGGGGAGTCCAGAACTAGAGGGCATGGGTTTAGGGTGAGAGGGGAAAGATATAAAAGAAACGTAAGGGGCAACGTTTTCACGCAGAGGGTGGTACGTGTATGGAATGAGCTGCCAGAGGATGTGATGGAGGCTGGTACAATTGCGACATTTAAAAGGCATCTGGATGGGTATATGAATAGGAAGGGTTTGGAGGGATATGGGCCGGGTGCTGGCAGGTGGGACTAGATTGGGTTGGGATATCTGGTCGGCATGGACGGGTCTGTTTCCGTGCTGTACATCTCTATGACTCTATGTGGAGGGGCCAGTGTTGGACTGGGGTGGACAAAGTTAAAATTCACACAACACCAGGTTATAGTCCAACAGGTTTAATTGTACAAGCTTTTGGAGTGCTGCTCCTTTGTCAGGTAACTTGTGGAGCAGAATCATAAGACACATAATTTATAGTAAATCATCATACTGTCATACAACCAATGCGATATATTAAACAAATCTAGATTGCTGTTAAGTCTTTCATCTTTTAGAATGAGTTGCAGGTTTTGATTCATTAACATGTAAATCTCAGAACTTCTTTCAAGTCACAGTCTCAAGGTAAGGTTTTTTTTAAGCGTGCTTGATCTGAATCATAGAATCATGGTTACAGCACAAGGGCAGGCCACTGGAACTATTGCGTCCAGGCTGGCTTAGAGGCCGTCTCTCTCATAGTCTAGAAAATCATTAATCTTTCCATAATGGTCCAATTCTCTTGAGAAGGTCTCGATTGAACCTGCCTCCACCACACTCTCCAGAGCACTCCAGATCCTGAGCACTTGCTGTCTGGAACTATGTCATCGCTGCCTCTCTTACCCAGCCCTTTCAATCTGAGTTCCTCTTGTTATACAGTCATAGAGTTATAGAGATGTACAGCATGATCATTAATCTTTCCATAATGGTCCAATTCTCTTGAGAAGGTCTCGATTGAACCTGCCTCCACCACACTCTCCAGAGCACTCCAGATCCTGAGCACTCGCTGTCTGGAATTATGTCATCGCTGCCTCTCTTACCCAGCCCCTTCAATCTGAGTTCCTCTTGTTATACAGTCATAGAGTTATAGAGATGTACAGCTGTTGCAATTGTACCAGCCTCCACCACATCCTCTGGCAGCTCATTCGATACACGTACCACCCTCTGCGTGAAAAAGTTGCCCCTTAAATCTCTTTTAGGGTGAGCCCCTCTCACCCTAAACCTATGCCATCTAGTTCTGGACTCCCCCACCCCAGGGAAAAGACCCTGCCTGTTTATCCTATCCATGTCCCTCATGATTTTATAAACCTCTGTGAGGTCACCCCTCAGCCTCCGACGCTCCAGGGAAAACAGCCCCAGTCTGTTCAGCCTCTCCCTGTAGCTCAAATCCTCCAACCCTGGCAACATCCTTGTAAATCTTTTCTGAACCCTTTCAAGTTTCACAACATCTTTCCGATAGGAAGGAGACCAGAATTGCACGCAATTTCTCCACATCCGCCAACTTCTGAGGGAGAGAATTCCAAAGTCACACAACCGTCTGAAACAGACCTCCCGGAGTGTTCCTGGAAGTTTCTCCTAGTCTCTGTCCTGAAAGAGTGACCCCTAATTTGAAAACAGTGCCCCCTAGTACTGGATTCTCATACAAGAGGAAACCGTATTCTCATGTCCTCTGTTTGTGTTCAGCATCTTATACACTTCAGTCAAGTCACCTCTCACTCTCCTGAAGCTGAGTAGAAACACGCCCAATCTCATGAAATAGCCAGAAAGATTGTGGGTCAAAAATGTAGGAAAAAGGCACAAAGTCCACAGATCAAAGCTCCGACCAAAAGGGGTAAAAGGAGGGAACCGCTTCCCTGTTCCTCGTAGTTTTTTGGCGCTGGTATCATGCTGTTGTTGATTTACTGAGTCAGTAGCCGGTCAGTTGAACCTCAGTCGTGAAGGAATTACCGGTTATTTGTTTTTTCAAAGTCTTTGAGTATTATTTTATTCATGCAGCAAGAAAGAGGGAGAGAGAGAGAGAGAGAGAAAGCGGCTTTGCTTGCTGGCAGAGCTGGAAGTCGAATGCTCTCTCTCTCTGTTCAATGCTGTGATAAACTGTCACTTATAATCAGTCCAAACTCTCTGGTTGGGCGGTCACTCTTATTTTATAGGACACCTGCATGACTCACAAAATCTACTTCCAGTGAAAGAAACTGCCCAGTTCCATTTTTTCCTTGCGTGGTAAATAAACATATCCAATGATTCAAACTTACATTTTCTGGTTTATACTTCCGAGTAAATTATGTCTAGCATTTACATTTTCTGAAGTAAGGAGACAAATGTTGCTCGCAGTATTCAAAATGCCCTAAGTAACAAAAACATAACATCCTCACCTTTATGTTCAATTCCTCTCATAATAAAAAGAAAACATCCCATTTGCCTTCTGAACTGTATGTCCTAAATCCTTCTGCACCCCACAATTGTACAGCTGTTCTTCACTGGGTAATACTCTGTTTTGTTTCACTCTATCTGCCAAAGTGAACAGCCTCGCATTTTCCCACATTATAGTCTGTCTGCCAGATTCTGCTGGCTCAGTCAACCCAATATAAATTTAGATTAAATTCCCTACGGTATGTAGGGACAGGCCCTTCAGCCCAATACCGACCCTCCGAAGAGTAACCCACCCAGACCCATTCCCCTATTCTATATTTATCCCCGACTAATGCATCTAAAACTCTGGGCAATTTAGCGTGGCCAATTCACCCCGACCTGCACATCTTTGGATTGTGGGAGGAAACCGGAGCACCCGGAGGAAACCCACGCAGACAACGTGCAAACTCCACACAGTCAGCTGCTGGGATCGAACCCAGGTTCCTGGCGCTGTGAGGTAGCAGTGCTAACCACTGAGCCAATGTGCCACCCACAGTCTGCACCCTTGTTATGTCATCTTCCCAACATACTTTCCTACCAACCTCTGTGTTACGTTGAAAGGTATATAATTTGTAGATCTTAATTTTTTTAAGGAGCTTTGATTTTATATTTGTGGCATATGAGAATTGGTCTATTTTTGTGAAGTGATTTCAAAACGATCAGTCTTCCTGGAAGCATTACTTTGAAACAGTTTGTGTTGAGGAGCAGGTGAGTGCTGGCCTCTCAGAGTGTGAATGGAAGTTTGTTTGTATTATAGGTGTTTGTGACTGAAGAGAGAAAGTGTTGAAAGACTTGCTTCTGACTTTAGAATAATCAAGGACTGGCTTCATAGATAAAAGAGATTGATCATTCAGGGAAGTTAAGGGAAATAATTTACTCAATAAAAAAGTTTAGTTTGTAAAACTCCCCAGAGTGTTTGATTAGAAACCTACAAAGAGTACATTCCAGCGCAGTACAGGCCCTTCAGCCCTCGATGTTGCATCGACCTGTGGAACACAATCTGAGGCCCATCTAACCTACACTATTCCATTCTCATCCATATGTCTATCCAATGCCCATTTAAATGCCCTTAACGTTGGAGAGTCTACTACTGTTGCAGACAGGGCGTTCCACACCCCTACTACTCTCTGAGTAAAGAAACTACCTCTGACATCTGTCCTATGTCTATCACCCCTCCAGTTTAAAGCTATGTCCCCTCGTGCTAACCATCGCCATCTGAGGAAAAAGGCTCTCACTGTCCACGCTCCATGGATTATTCAAAGATGAGAAAATATAATCTTTCAGTTGTGTGAGAAGTTAAAGAGAAAAGGGCAGCCATGGTGGCTCAGTGGTTAGTACTGCTGCCTCACGGTGCAAGGGACCCCGGTTCGATTCCTGCCTCGAGCGACTGCGTGGAGTTTGCACATTCCCCTCGTGTCTGCGTGGGTTTCCTCCAGCAATCCAAAGATGTGTATGTCAGGTGAATTGCCCATAGCATTTGGTGCATCAGTCAGGGGTAAATATAGGGTAGGGGAATGGGTCTGTGTAGGTCAGCCTTCGGAGGGTCAGTGTGGACTTGTGCCGAAGGGCCTATAGGGAATCTTTTTTAAAAAAAAAAGTATCACGGCTCGGACTGAGAAGAACTGTTCAGTCAATCCTAGAGGTTTGCTGTGAAAGAGAAATCTTTGGAATGTTGAGGAATTATAGAGTGATGATTCTGAGGAGTCGATGGGGTTTTGTATCACCATTTGTTTCAAAATATTTTAAATAGTCTTGCATGTAGATTTTTTTTTGTTTCATCTTTCTTTTGTGTCTTATTGTTAAAGCCAAATTCATAAACTTGCCTGCTTATGTTTCACTGAAAGCAAAACAAAAAAATTCTATCAAATCAGATTTCATTCTGGTACCTGACCTGTCCAGTAATAACATAAGCTGGAACTGTAACAGTATCATCTGCAAATTTAGACACACTGCCTTTTCTCACCTCATTGATGTAAAATTGAGACCTCAACACAGACTTGATGTACAGTCCACCAGTCCCTTAAAGGTAAAAGGATAGAATGGATGAGATGGTTAAGAAGGTTGATGGGATACTTACCTTTATTAGCCAAGGGATAGGGTTTAAGAGCTGGGATGGTATTCTGAATCTGTGCAAGATGTTGGTTTGACCACAGCTAGAGTCTAGTGTGCAGTTCTGGGTTCCACATTATGGAGGGATGTGATAGTGCTGGAGAGGGTGCAAACAAGAATTGCCTGGGTAAAGGGTTTCAGTTCATAGAATCATACTGTAGGGAAGACGCCCTACACCCCGTACTGCCAAAGTAACACTAAATCTACACCAGTCGCACTTTCCAGCACTTGGCCCCTCCCCTTGAATGATATTTGAAGTGCCCATCCTTTAAAGGTCACCAACGCCCTGTGTAACAGAAACATAACATCCTTTGTGGGTGGCACGGTGGCTCAGTGGTTAGCACCGCTGCCTCACGGTCCCAGGTTCGATTCCAGCCTCGGGCGACTGACTGTGTGGAGTTTGCACATTCTCCCCCGTGTCTGCGTGGGTTTCCTCCCACAGTCCAAAACTTGTGCAGGTCAGGTAGATTGGCTGTGCTAAATTGCCCCATAGTGTTAGGTACGTTAGTCAGAGGGAAATGGGTCTGGGTGGGGTTACTCTTCAGAGGGTCGGTGTGGACTTGTTGGGCCGAAGGGCCTGTTTCCACACTGTAAGTAATCTAATCACCTTTGTGTTCAATTCCTCTCATAATAAAAGTTTGAAAGATTATGAGGTATGAACTAATTTCCAAGGCAGTGCACTCCAGGCACCCCTACCCACCACACTCTGGCTGAAAAAGATTTTCCACAAATCCCCTCTCAACTTTCACTTTATAATTATATCCCCTTGTTCCTGAGCCTTTGACGAAGAGGGGCAGTTGCTTTTTATCCACCCTGTCCATGTCCCTGAAAATGTTGTCACAAAGCTAGTCCCTTTTTTTTCCTGGAAGCTGTACCTTGGCTCAGGGCCTTGATTTTTTTCTTCAGAGGGGCAATAAACCCAGGCCGGGCTCCGATCTGTCTGGTTTGGTACAGAGATGAAAAGGATTTTGAGAGGCCCTTTGTTGATATGTGAACAGATGAGAGTTCAGGCCACAGTGGTCATGTTTTAGAAGTGACCTGTGTAAAGAGAGGGGGAGTGGTCAGCTCTCTCGCTGAGTTTAGATCAGAGTGGTGCTGGAAAAACACAGCAGGTCAGGCAGCATCCGAGGGGCAGGAAAATCGCCTGAGTCTGAATACGGGGCCATCCATCTCAGTCAGGTCGGAATAAATCCTGTCAGGAATTCAGGCGAGACATCTTCACCCAGAGAGCGGGAAGAATGCGGAAAGTCACTCCCACACGGATCGCTCGAGGGGATTGGTCATAAGACTTTGAAGAGAGAACATTTTCTGCAAAAGTGTCAGAAATCTGAAATTAAAGCAGTAAATAATGTAAACATTCCACAGGTCAGGCAGTATCCGGGACAAAAGAAACAGGAAATAACATTTAAGAGCTGTCAATGCAGACATTGAGATAAATGAGAATGGTTTTACATGTGAGGGGAGTGGGGAAGGAAACAAAGACAGTGTTTGTAATAGGGTGGAGGAGAGGAGAGATTAAATGACAGGAGAGTTGGTGGGGCAGAGGGAGCGGCTACATTCTGGGTAATGTAACAGATGTATTACATGGAGGGAGAGTGAATGACAGGTTGATGAAGCAACTCTACGTCTGACACGTTATTGCTCCTCCATTTTGAGAGATGAACTGAGAAGCTTATCACTCACGGTAGCCAGAGGAATCGACTGAGGCTGGCAGTCAGGATAGGTGGGGGCGTCAGAGATCTTGGCTGGGGATTGATACCAGATCATCCCAGATTTTTCTCACGTGGAGTGAGACAGAACAAACAGGAGAATCTGCTCCCACCACCATTCCAACCCCTAAAACCTCTCTGTCTCCTTTCTCTGTCTCTCTCTGTTTCTGTTTCTCTCTTTCTTTCTCACACACCTCTCTCACCCACAGTCATACAGTAGAGAAGAAGCCCTTCTGCTCAGAGTCTACACTCTCACACCTCTTTGTCTGTCTCTCTCTCCCAGTGTCTCTCACAACTCTCTGTCTGTCTGTCTCTCTCTCTCCGAGTGTCTCTCACAACTCTCTATCTGTCTGTCTCTCTCTCTCCCCTTCTCTCACACCTCTCTATCTGTCTGACTCTCTCTCTCCCCCTCCCATGTCTCTCACACCTCTCTGTCTCTCTGTCTGTCTCTCTCCCAGTGTCACTCACACCTCTCTGTCTGTCTCTCTCTCCCCCACTGTCTCCAACAACTCTCTGTCTGTCTCTCTCTCTCCCACTGTCTCTAACAATTCTCTGTCTGTCTGTCTCTCTCTCTCCCACTCTCTGTGTGATGTCTGATGGTTGTGAATCATGGATGTCCCCACATCTGTATCTAGCAGGTTTTCAATCCTGCCAGTCTTTTCATCACAAAGACAATGTAGAACAGACAGGCCATTAGATCTACCATAAATGTAACTGTGCTGAAACTTTCACCATCAAGACCAATAAGCACAATGTTCTTACCACTTGAGATAACTAGCCTGAGCATAAGAATCATCTGCATTAAAAATCATAGTCTTCTCATCAACCTCTGTGCTTTTTTCATGAAGCAAACAAAGTAAATTTGTGTCCTCAGAATACTGGCATGTTTGCCAGTGTCTGCAGATTGTACTTGATTGCCTGTTGTAGCGTGATTATTTTTAATATCTCTATCAAATCCCATAACTCTCTCTGTTCCAAAGGAGAATTCCAGTTTCATGATTTAAGTCCCTCATTCTTCTTAACATTTGAGTAACTATCTCCAAGGGCTGCAACCTTCTCCCTGCAGTGGTCAGAATTGGACACAGTATTCCATCTGAGATGATTCTTTAGTAATGTAGTTTGGGTTTTGATCAAATGCACAGCTTCACAGGGATCCCCAATAAAAGATCCACCAACAGTTTAAAAAAAAACAAGTGATCGACTTGAAATAACTCCACAGAGGCTGGTATAGTACTTGACACTGGTCCAGCTTCATCAAAGCCGGATGTCAGAGTGAACAGAATCTCTGACACTCTGTTTATATCTATCATCCAGGGCTCCCTGACTGGGCCAAGTTAACAACACCAATCAGGGAACCTATATTCTATAAGGTTCATCAGGCTGACCTTGTTAAATTACTATATCCCTCTCCTTCTATGTTCAGGGACATGGCCCTGTTCTTTTTCCCGTAACCTCTCTGGGGGGTTTTTCGCACAAGGTCCAATTCCTCCCTGTGTCTCTCACACCTCTCTGTCTGTCTCTCTGTCTGTCTGTCTCTCTCTCTCCCAGTGTCTCTCACACCTCTCTGTCTGTCTGTCTCTCTCTCTCCCAGTGTCTCTGACACCTCTCTGTCTGTCTGTCTGTCTCTCTCTCCCAGTGTCTCTCACACCTCTCTGTCTGTCTGTCTCTCTCTCTCTGTGTCTCTCACACCTCTCTGTCTGTCTCTCTGTCTGTCTGTCTCTCTCTCTCCCAGTGTCTCTCTCCTCTGTCTGTCTGTCTGTCTGTCTCTCTCCCCCAGTGTCTCTCGCACCTCTCTGTCTTCCTCCCTATCTCTGCCTCTAACACACACACATGTCTCTGGGTTCTCTCTCTCATACTTCTCTTTCTCTCTCTGTCTCTCTGTCGTTTTCTCTCTCCGTCTCTCTCTCTCACACACATCTCTCTCTCTCTCTCACTGTCTTTTTTTTCTCTGTGACTATCTTTCTGTTTCTGTCTTTCTCCTCTCTGTCTGTGGAGGGGAAGTGGCTCTGTTAATTAAGGATTATATGTGCACAGTTCAGAGGGAAACCAGGATATTGAAACAGTCTGGGGAGAGATGAGGAATGATAAAAGCGAGAGGTCACTTGTGAGAACTGTGCATAGCAGTGACACTATGATAGGACAGGATATCGAGAAGAAATAAAGGGGGCTTTTCAAAATGGTACCATGATGAGAATAGGGGATTTTAACTCTGCTTTCTCTCCACAAATGCTACCCAACCTGCTGAGTTTCTGAGCAATTTCTGTTTTTGTACTTGATCAATGAGATAGGATAAATTACTGACCAAGTCAGGAAAGCTACCTCTGGGTAGCAGCAACAACAATCGCTTTACTGGGCTCATGGTAAGATTCTTGGTAGTGTGGATGAGCAGAGAGATCCCGTTGTCCAGGTACATAGATCCCTGAAAGTTGCCACCCAGGTTGATAGGACTGTTAAAAAGGCATACAGTGTGTTAGCTTTTATTGGGAGAGGGATTGAGTTTCGGAGCCACGAGGTCACGCTGCAACTGTACAAAATTCTGGTGCGGCCGCACTTGGAGTGTTGTGTACAGTTCTGGTCACCGCATTATAGGAAGGATGTGGAAGCTTTGGAAAGGGTTCAGAGGAGATTTACCAGGATGTTACCAGGTATGGAGGGAAGGTCTTATGAGGAAAGACTGAGGGACTTGAGGCTGTTTCTGTTAGAGAGAAGAGGGTTGAGAGGCGACTTAATAGAGACATACAAGATAATCAGAGGGTTAGATAGGGTGGACAGTGAGAGCATTTTTCGTCGGATAGTGATGGCTAGCATGAGGGGACATAGCTTCAAATTGAGGTGTGATAGATATAGGACAGGTGTCAGAGGTAGGTTCTTTACTCAGAGTGTTGTAGGGACGTGGAGTGCACTGTCTGCAGCAGTAGTCGACTCGCCAATTTTGAGGGCATTTAAATGGTTGTTAGATAAACATATGGATGATAACGGAATAGTGTCGGTTAGATGGGCTTCACAGGTCGGCCCAACATCGAGGGCCGAAGGGCCTGTTCTGCGCTGGAATGTTCTGTGTTCTACATACAGTTTTAAAGAAGAGAAATGTGGGTCTAAGACTGCTGTTTTGAATTATAAGGACATGCAAAAAGAACTAGTCAAAGTGGACTGGGAATTCAGGTTCAAGGGTCGGCCAGCGTTTATGTGATTATTCCAGAAAGTCAAAGACAGCGTCAAACTGAAAGACAAGTCGTTTAATTGTGGCAGGTCAGAAGAGTAGACAGAATATTTAAAGAAAGGAAAGAATTACCAAAAGATTCATAAGGAGGTGGACAACGAGAGAGCAAGGGAAAATTAGCCAAAAATGTGAAAATACAAAAACATTCTTCAGATATTTAAAAAGAAAAATAAGTTAACAAAGTAAGTCTTGGTCCTGTAGAAGATAGTTTGGGGAATTAGTAAGGAGAATACCGACGAATTGAAGATATTTGCTGTTGTTCTGCACCAGAGAGGATACCAGTAACATCCCAGAAATTGCTGTGAATTGAAAGGGAGGGAGAAGTTCAAATAATTACAGTTACCAGGCAGGTAAGACAGCGTAAATTGTTGGAATTGCAAGTTATAGAGGCATAGGGTGTTACAGCTTGTTAAACAGACCCTTCAGTTCAACCAGTCTATCATTGAATCCATACAATGTGGAAACAGGACATTCAGCAGAACAAGTCCACACTGACCCTCTGAAGAGTATCTCACACAGACCCATTCCCCCCAACCTATTACTTTACATTTTCCCTGACTAATGCAGCGAACCGACACATCCCTGAACACTATGGGGTAATTTAGCACGGCCAATCCACCCTAACCCACACATCCCTGAACACTATGGGGCAAGTTAGTATGGCCAATCCACCCTAATCTACACATCGCTGAACACTATGGGGTAATTTAGCATGGCCAATCCACCCTAACCTACACATCCCTGAACACTATGGGGTAATTTAGCATGGCCAATTCACCCTAACCTGCACATCCCTGAACACTATGGGGCAATTTAGCATGGCCAATCCACCCTAATCCACACATCCCTGAAAACTATGGGGTAATTTAGCATGGCCAATACACCCTAACCTACACATCCCTGAACACTATGGGGTAATTTAGCATGGTCAATCCATCCTAATCTACACATCGCTGAACACTATGGGGTAATTTAGCACGGCCAATCCACCCTAACCCACACATACCTGAATTCTATGGGTAATTTAGCACGGCCAATCCACCCTAACCTACACATCCCTGAACACTATGTGGTAATTTAGCTTGGCCAATCCACCCTAACCCGCACATCCGTGAACACTATGGGGTAATTTTGCATGGCCAATCCACCCTAACCTGCACATCCCTGAACACCATGGGGTAATTTAGCAGGGCCAATCCACCCTAACCTACACATCCCTGAATACTATGGGGAAATTTAGCATGGACAATCCACCCTAACCTGCACGTCCCTGAACACTATGGGGTAATTTAGCATGGCCAAGCCACCCTAACCTACACATCCATGTACACTAGTGGGTTATTTAGCATGGTCAATCCACCCGAACCGACACATCGCTGAACACTATGGGGTAATTTAGCATGGCCAATCCACCCTAACCGACACATCCCTGAATACTATGGGGACATTTAGCATGGACAATCCACCCTAACCTGCACGTCCCTGAACACTATGGGGTAATTTAGCATGGCCAATCCACCCTAACCTACACATCCCTGAACACTATGTGGTAATTTAGCACGGCCAATCCACCCTATCCTGCACATCCCTGAACACTATGGGGTAATTTAGCATGGCCAATCCACCCTAACCTACACATCCCTGAACACTATGGGGTAATTTAGCATGGTCAATCCACCCTAATCTACACATCGCTGAACACTATGGGGTAATTTAGCACGGCCAATCCACCCTAACCCACACATCCCTGAACACTATGGGTAATTTAGCACGGCCAATCCACCCAAATCTGCACATCCCTGAACACTATGGGGTAATTTAGCATCGCCAATGCACCTTAACCTATACATGCCTGGACACTATGGGGTAATTTAGCATGGCCAATCCACCCTAACCTACACATCCCTGAACACTATGTGGTAATTTAGCACGGCCAATCCACCCTAACCTGCACATTCCTGAACACTCTGGGGTAATTTAGCATGGCCAATCCACCCTAATCCACACATCCCTGAACACTATGGGGTAATTTAGCATGGACAATCCACCCTAACCCGCACATCCCTGAATACTATGGGGTAATTTAGCACGGCCAATCCACCCTAACCCGCACATCCCTGAACACTATGGGGCAATTTAGCATGGCCAATCCACCCTACCCCACACATCCCTGAACACTATGGGGTAATTTAGCATGGCCAATCCACCCTAACCTACACATCCCTGAACACTATGTGGTAATTTAGCACGGCCAATCCACCCTAATCTGCACATCCCTGAACACTATGGGGTAATTTAGCATGGCCAATCCACCCTAACCCACACATCTTTGGACTGTGGGAGGAATCTGAAGCACCCGGAGGAAACCCACTCAGACCCGGGGAGAAAGTCCAAACTCCTCGCAGACTGAGGCTGGAATTGAACCCAAGTCCGTGGCGCTGTGCGGCAACTATCTAACAATGCCTCTTGCATTGAGTTCAGAGAAGGTTTACTGGACTAATACCAGGCTGGACCTGTCTCCTCTGCAGTTTGGAAGAGTCAGGGGTGAGTTAATTGAAACATAGAAGGTTCTTGACCGGGTGGATGTTGATAGGATGTTTCCTCTTGCGGGAGAATCTAGAACGAGGGTCATAGTTTCAAAATAAGGGAACACCCATTTAAAATGGAGATGAGAAACAGAGGATTGTCACAGAGGCATAGAAATCTACAGCATGGAAACAGGCCCTTCGGCCCAACCTGGCCATGCCGTCCAGTTTTCACAAATAATCTGGTCCTGTTTGCCTGCATTTTGTCCATATCCCTCCATACCCCTCCCATCCACATACCTGTCGAAATGTTTTTTAAATGACAAAATTGTACTCAGCTCCACCACTACACCAGCACTATTCCAGACACTCACCACCCTCTGTGTGTAATTGTACCCGGGCTCTACCACTTTCTCTGACAGCTCATTCCATTCATACATCACCCTCGATGTGAAAAGGTCACTCATCATATACCTTTGGTATCTCTCCCCTCTTACCTTAAACCTATGCCCTCTTGTTTTAGACCCCCCTACCATAGGGAAAGCTGGTGGCTATCTATATTATCTATTGGTATCTATCTTATCTTATCACTCCTCAGTTTCCTGCATTCCAGGGGAAAACGTCCCAACCTATCCAGCCTCTCCTTATAACTCACATCTTCCAGTCTTGGTAGCATTCTAGTAAATCTTTTCTGCACTCTTCCTGGTTTAATTATATCCTGTCTATAGAAGGGGGCACAGGGTACTACAAACGTGGCCTAACCAATGCACAGCTGCAACAAGATGCCCCAACCCCGATACCCAATGCACTAACCGATGAAAGCCAGCATGCCGAAATCCTTCTTCACCGCCCTGTCTACCTCTGACTCTGCTTTCAAGGAGCTACGAACCCGCATCTCTAGAACTCTTTGTTCTGTAACACTCCCCAGGCATTGTGAACCTCTGGAATTCCCTTCCTCAAAAGGCAGTGGATGCAGAATCCTTTCACTATTTTCAAGGCAGAGGTAGGTAGAGTCTTGTTGACCGAGACAGGGAGGACTAGCCATTTGGATACAGAACTGGCTCAAAGGGCGAAGACAGAGGGTGGTGGTGGAGGGTTGTTTTTCAGACTGGAGACCTGTGACCAGTGGAGTGCCACAAGGATCGGTGCTGGGCCCTCTACTTTTCATCATTTATATAAATGATTTGGATGTGAGCTTCAGAGGTATAGTTAGTAAGTTTGCAGATGACACCAAAATTGGAGGTGTAGTGGACAGCGAAGAGGGTTACCTCAGATTACAGCAGGATCTGGACCAGATAGGCCAATGGGCTGAGAAGTGGCAGATGGAGTTTAA